>NW_026782248.1:327500-549104 GCF_031769215.1 Ylistrum balloti | reverse complement strand
CTTGAGGTATTGTTTCAATATATTTATATGCAACATTTTTTATTTATTTGATTTTTGTTCAATTGACTGACATTTGCTGATCATTTATCGGTATATGCAAACTGATTTAACCAACTCACACAACTGGTAACTGTCTTTTCTTAATTTCAAAGATTCGGCGCTTCAGCAATGCGACGTGAAGATCATAGTCAACAGTGTTACTGAAACACTAGAAAATGCTTATACCTACGACCCTGCTCTCACACCAGTCATTGACGATGTAATTTCGGGTAATTATAATGAACTACATTAATTTGTATTTGTAAACACCCATTGAAATCATAGAAGCAATTGGAGCTATTTAAATCCAAGCACAGAACCTGTCTTGTGTTTTTACCCGTCCAATTCCATATAGGGTAATCGGAATAAAGTATGGAACAGATCGACCCATTTTCACTTTTCTGCAAAAACACCAACACTATGGGTGAAGTTCGTCATACACTTGTACCTCTGATCATTATCTGCGGTCACGTTTTAGCGGCCGATTTGTGCTTTTCATACAATTTTGATGTAAAGGTCTGTGACGTTACTTTAAATAAAATCGATATGGTATATCCAGTCTTTATGACTTCATGTAACCATGTAAGCCTATATGCACTGGACCCATTGGTTATAATCAATTATATCCTTAAATCTCTGTATATTGCATAAATCTGTTATGTGATTGAAATGAAATTATAACTGATATGTTCTACACGAACGATTAAGAAATATGAATGTATACATTGCATTTTACAGTTAAAGGTAACAGGAGTGTGCTTAAAATATACATATATTATATATCTATTTCAGGTTATCGCAAGTTACAGCGGTGGGATGTGTATCGAAAGTAACCATTGGTGGAACTTTGTGCAATATCACCAAATGGACAAATAGTAGCGTAGAATGTGTGACTGAGGCCCATTCGAAGTCTGAAAGAGCAGGTGTCCGATTAGAAACAGGATGTAATGGAAAGGCAAATAAGGTAAAATTATTAAATATGATTACATTTTAATAGGTAATGGTTCTGGTCAATTCATATATTTCTGAACTTCTAAAATATCTGCGAAGACACAAACATATCCACACAGTCACACAACGTTCCTCACAAAGACACGCATTCACACAAGTACCGTGGGGATGCAACCAACCAACCTCTAATAAAAGTGTAATACAATATTTCAAAATATCTAAATATCGTTTTTAATAGTTATTAACTTTGATATTTTATAGGAAAATGCGAGATTCCACTTTGTGGATGTTTGGTCATCTGTGTATACCTGGGGTGGGGCAGCAGCCGGTTTGCCCACAGCAGGGGACATTGTCGTCATTCAAAAGGGTCAGACTATTCTATTCGATACGGATTCACCTATCCTGAAGATGCTGATAATACAAGGCAAGATACAGTTTACAATTGCATGTATCCATGTTGTTTCCTTGTTTGAATATAATTACAAATTATGCCTTGATAGCGATATTATTCTCCTAGAAATGCCTTTGCGGGGACAATTGAATTAGGTTCCGCGTGTGTGTACGTACATATGCATCCGTCATCCTGGGCTACATTTTGATAATAGGTTACCTGATCCCTACAAAATTTGCCTTTTGCTTTTTGTCTGACTTTTGGATAGGTCTTTATTGCCATGAAAACAAAAAGTAATTAATATTAAATTAACTAACTGGAAACTTTGTTCGGACAACAATCCGAAAACCATTTAATAGATCTCCACAAAACATTGTTCAAATGTCCTCAATTACCATTTTTCTTATTTTTGCTACAACTGAAAAGATATGTCTAATACTTACATTGTAGGAGGAGAGCTTGTGTTTGACGAAGTTGATGTTGAACTGCACGCTGAAAACATACTGATTACAGATGGTGGTCTTTTACAGGTAAAAAACATCAAGAAAATATCAAGATGTTGTGTAAAAAAACCATATAATAATATATATTTACCCATTTACCACATATTTAAACTTGGGGTAAACTGAAGTCAGCATATTTATCTGTACACGAGAACTAATTCGATCAATGGCCCAATCTAAGCCATTCTCATAACATTTCCCTCTCTGTCTAACGCTAATTATCAATATATACTCAAAAAAAGAACCGCACGTAGTCCCCCACCCTACAGTACGCCTGCAGTAGTCTGTCGTGGTTTTCTCACCACAAACAACGTTCAGGCGCTGTAATGACCCCAATATAGCCCCGATATGTCTCTAAACTGAACAAACGTGAAACATCACTCCCCCCTCCCCACAGCCCACCCCACCCTACCTAATCGCGCCAAGTTGATTGCAACGCAACATTAACACAAGAAAGGAATAACATATTAAAGGTGAATTAATGTTCTCATGAATTCAATGCATAGGAGAATCTGTACATGGAAACGTGCAAGAAGTCCCATACCAGATACAGTAATGTCATTTTGTTTTTCGGGGGTATCCCAATTTGAGTAACTACTGACGACACGAGTATACTTGTCCCTTCATAACAAATTGGTACAAATTTTCCAAATTATCATTTGCTATTTATTGCATAATTTAATTTTTTTATATAATTCGCATGTATATATACTCAAACACTTCTACATTTCACAAAACTTTGTTTTATATGTTTTTTGAGTTATAAGCGTTATGAAACAGCTTCTTGCAAAAAAGAAACTATCCATTTCTGAAGATATGGTACGGTTAAACTTTATGCATTTTACAAATAGTATTTTGTTATATACAGAAGAGAATACAGAATAACAGAATTTCGTAGAATTAAAGAATGTGTTCTTGTTTAAGGTTGGAACTGAAGATAACCCATTCGAACACAGAGCAACAATAAGTTTACATGGACACCAACGCTCAAAGGAGCTGCCCATATATGGGACAAAATCACTGGCCGTTCGAGAAGGGACATTGGACTTACATGGTAATGCTATCAATTATTGAGGAAAAGGACAATCATATTTAGCTCTTTTTTCAAATTAAGTGCTTTCATCTTTGTTTTCTTTATTTGGCAGTATTTACGGATTACCAGCATCATACAGTTTAGAACATTATTGTTGGTCTTATAAAGTCTCATCAATCGTTCCCACCGTCTTCATTTGACCTTGGCTGTTAAATGTACTTAATAAACATAGAGATGCATTTAATTGTTACGGGAGATCGCCTAATAATCATATTTTCTTAACCTCAAATTTGAAGGTATACCTTCCTTTTGTATGACATTTGTTAATCTAACTACTATCAGAATATTTTATTATCACTTTACATCGATGTCCTTTTTATCATTATACAGGATTACATAAAGACATCACGTGGACGAAGCTAGCACACACCGCCGAAGCTGGCGACAAACACTTGAATTTACAACATGAGGTGACATGGCGGAAAGGTGACCTGATAGTCATATCAACGACAGGAGGAGTAAATTCGCAGGCAGAGACTGAGGTTGTTACGATAGAATCAGTCTCTTCAGACAACAAGACAATCACACTCGGCAGCGAGTTAGCCAACTCACATCTTGGACGATCTGAACTAGTGGCAGGCAGGCGATTAGATTTCAGTGCGGAAGTTGGCTTGCTTACTCGAAACGTTGTTGTAAGAGGGCAAAGCGACCCACAGTGGAAAGAAAATATCAAACCATGTCCAGATGGTTTAGATCCAGGTTCGTTCTTATCAATTATCGCAATAAAAGGAGACAATTATTCAATGATTTTTCCAGAACTGTTGTTTCATTATTTAACCTCCCTCTTGTTGGTTGTACCTCTTTAAAATAATTCGTTAATAATCAACTGCTCTAATCATCTTTTTTTGACATAATCACCTTCAGCTAATATGTTTCGAAATTTTGCATTATAGGTAACCTTGCTGTCCAGACATGTAACCGTGGTCGGTCCGGAGGGGAAATGGGAAGCGACCAGTTCGGTGCGCAAGTAATAATTCACACAACAGACCCAAAGAAACAGGTAACAAGAAGCCGTATTGAGTATGTGGAGTTCTACCATGTCGGACAAGCCTTCCGTCTTGGCCGTCATCCAATCAACTTCTATAAGACTGGTGACATGTCTAAATCGTATGTACGTGGATGTGGAATACACGACACGTTTAATCGAGCCATCAACATTCGTGATACACACAACCTTCTTATTGAACGCAATGTGATCTACAACGTCAACGGTGTGGCGATATTTCTGGAAGATGGAACTGAGACAGGAAATGTATTCCAGTACAACCTTGGTATAGATGTGAAAGGCAGTTCTCAACTACTGAATAGCGATATCTCACCAGCAACGTTCTGGATCACAAATCCAAACAATACACTGCGCCATAATGTGGCGGCCGGTGGCACACATTTTGGATATTGGTTCCGATTGGAGGATAGTGTACGTTCTGATGTAACTGGCAGCTACAGACCTCAGTATACCCCTATTACAGAATTCAACAACAATACCGCACACTCTTTAGGATGGTATGGCTTGTGGATCTACCCGAAATATACTCCGCACGTAATGTATTCTTACTCAAACTCATATTCATACACATCAACCGTGAAAGCTGCGGTGATTGAAGATATGCATGTATGGAATTGTCGTAAGGGAATCGAAGTAAATGAAATGGGAGCAGTACATGTAGTTGGTCTTACCGCTGTTAATAACGTTGAGGCTGGTTATGAGGGTAAAATTATCTACGAGGGAAATCTGTATAATGATGACGGTCCTTTTCTGAAAGATTCCATGATCGTTGTCTACGTGTCAGGTATCCCACCACAAGGATGTACCAACGGAGGAGCTGTACTGCCCTACAAGTTCGGATTCAGTATTCATAATGTTAGTTTTGTCAACTTTAATCAATCAAACTGTTCGGCGTTACGGATTACAAGGATTCCCAAGCGATGCAGTTATAACTGTGGTGGATACACGTACCGAACAGATAATCTAACATTTATCAATGTTGATCATCGAATTTACAACGAATGGATTTGGGAATCGGTGTACGAAGACATGGATGGCTCCCTTTGTGGATCTCCGTCCTGTAAAGTGGTACCCTGTACCGGAACTTTACCACCAAACTGTACTATTTTCTCAAACTCCTCAAACATTCCTTTATGTAATTGCCCGGCAGATGTCAGACTGATCCGATTCGCTCCATATTCACAATCATACGCCTCTTCAAGTTGGAATCTCGTTTTAACAAACAAGTATGGATCTACTCCACACCATTATCGTTACAGAGCGATATATCCGTCAAGCGGCTGGATGACGAACTTAATTGCCGGTTCTTCTTATGTCTGGGAATTTGATGATGGCTACATGCTGACTAATTTCAGCTACTATGGCTATTTCTACAGAATGCAGGTATCTGAAGTACAAAATCGAGTATGGCTTTAATATAAGATTTAGTATTAGCTAATATCTGGTATTAAACGCGTCTTCTCAATATTGAAAAAAATATTTTTTAAGGTCAAAGTTTGGTGGGTCATGCATGGTCGAATATCAGATTATTTGCTCACCCACCCAATGGGTAAGATAGCTTAGACGCCATACATCACTTATCCATTTTAGCAATTTTTTTATTAAAAAGACATATTGTCGTCATATTGGGCCTTTAGAATACTTTCGAATAATAGACGACTCCCATGTCTGTTCAAATAATCACTTTTATCAACGTTAAAGGTCATCGGGGTCATATGTTGCGTCTCAAGATATCAAAGTAAACTATTCTCAGTAACCAAGAGCCAAAGGGTCATGATAATGTCCTTTGGTGAGTTTTTTTTTCTTTCTACAATTTCATCAAGGTAGTTGCAGCGTACTTTCCACAGACTTGAGGCTGTTTACAACGACAAGCTATTGCATTCCTCTATCTGTGTTATTCTGTGTTACCTATTCATCTTTCATTATCAACTATAGTAGTATAATTTTCGGTTATATTAGAACTACATCAATCATTCAGTCAATCGGCGGTCCTACTCCTTTTTCGTGGCATATAAACTGAAACGTATTTGAAGAGTATTTCAAAAACATAATAATATCATCGCTTAGTCAGTCGAAAATCAGGGAAACGATTGTATCAATCTGTTTTTGAAATCATATTTCCTTCATTACAGTTCGACGACTATGTAATCATAAGCCAAGCTTTGACTGGAGAACCTGACGAAGTTCATATAGATGGATACAGTCTGATTCCTGCAACAAATGAAACCCTTGACCCAGAAACACATTACCATGGCGACTGGCAATATAATGAGACATCTGGTTTTATCACGTACTTAGGTTTGTGATTAATTGATTGTTCTGATTTCAATATTTATTGACTTTTCTCCTTTTATCTGAATTCGGGATATTGCATGAATAGGTAAGGAAAACAAATTAAATCATAACACATATAATTCATAAGATTCAATAGTTGTACAAAAGACACACAAGTGAATAACATCTTTTGATAAATTAGAGTTAGGTATAGTTGAGTCAAACAATGAAGTACACAGCATTATACAGCTGTTTTCTCCTTCTAGAATTAAACCAATATTGATAATCGTAAAATTTATTGCATTGCAACCAATTTTGAGTTCCCCTGGTCCTGTTTCAACATGAAGGACGAAAATTCTGTATGATACAGTTATTTTGGATCTTAATTTTGACAGTACTGTATTTCATTCTTAATGTGTAATGATTAGTGTTATTTACTTTGTGTGTTTTGAACTGTCGTTAAGATTGCTAGTTGATTGCGTGGTAGTTTGCGACTGGTGGACATTTAGGCCGCAACCTGCATTCAATGTTTCATTCATTCAGATAATAGTATACACCCTGAGCTTCTTTTGAAATAAGTTATTAATTGTATAATGAAATCTATAATTTATAGGTTTTATTAATCTTCTCATCTTGCGCTGTATTCACGAAATCGTTCTAATTATCTAGCATCGATTTTGTGCTCAAACATTATATCTTGTTTCAGTTAAACATTGATAAATAAAGCTGATTTTGTCAAAGATTTGAAAATATATTGAAAGGAATTCAGCTCAAATGCTATATGAATGTTTCAATGTTTATATTTGACATTTGTATCATTGAATATGATTTAGGTGAATTAAAAAAAACCAGCTTGAATGCCAAATTTATGCTTGCACATGAGACCCATTTCATGAATACTGGCCCTTGGCCAACTTGGATGTTCCCTACTTATCTCTCAGGTTTGCAGAATTTAGGGCCTTAGTATCATTGACGAGTCCTAGAAGAACGGCTGTTTGATGCAGTTTTATTCATTGTTTAGTTCCACTGTATCTGAATTTAAATTTGTTATGAAAGGTGCTTTTAAGAGCTATCTGTACATACTCTCTTCGTTTTGCAATACACATGTAAATTGCATGATAAATCGATACACGAACATCCTGTAGACCTCTGGTACAAATAAGATATCACTCTGTAAGTTGCAAAAGATCAATGAAATGTCTGTATGTCGAAATTCTATAATCAAAATATCAAGTATGTTATCATTTTTGTTTCATGTGTGTGGCTTACATACTTATGCTAATCAATTAAACAACAAAGATAATCAATAAATAAACAATGGTTAAAAACCATTATGACCGCTGTCCTGAGCTGTCCTCCTGTCGTCATGAGTAAATTTTTCAAATTTGAAATAACCCAGGTCAATTAGTTTGCATGAACTTAAATGACCCTGCGATAGTTTTTATCAGTTATTTCTGTATCCGCCTTAGCGACAGTATTACACATGATGTGTAGTAAAGGCCAACACTAATAGTTACAAATAAACAGCACACTACCATGTCATGGACCGCTGGTCAAGCTTAAATGTCACCCTGAAAGGGTATTGAAATAAAAATGACCTAAACCCATAAACCCCTCGATGAACTCCTCAGTAGACAAGGAAAGAAGAGCTTATCTATTTCGTCACATTATTGTAATACACCACTGAAAGAAGTAAAAGCATGATCTATTGCCATGGGTAACCATTTGATGATACGAACTTTGATATCAGCTTTCTTCCTGGATATCTTCTATGTTATGTACATATATAAGTTCATGTGTACAATTATATTTACAGTTTCCTATAGACGACGGGGTCACACAGACGGATATGATTATGGCACCCAAGATATCTCTGTCTCCTTCAGTGTTAGAAAATGCTTCTTCAAGGGATGCATCACTCCTACACTTGCGCCTTCCACCTACGAGACTTCCTCACCCGGAACACCTGCCTATATCTACTGGTCCTCGCCTACATCATGGCCTAACTCCTCGCTTCCTGTTGATGGTGATGACGTCATCATTACGGAAGGTTGTATGATTTTAATGCAATACTGTTGAAGCTATTTGTGAACAAGGGAATACTACACATGTTCTATCTTGTTTTATGTTGCGGGAAGCGACTAATTTTTAGGTCTACTATACAATCGGGATTCCAAATTTAATCTTTTCAGCCCAATGCAGCACTGTAACTCTCGTCTTTTTTCTTGCTTTACTCTGTATTTCTGCTCATTTTGTACCTATGGTTTTTCCCGCGGCAATTTTCCTCGTGTTGTGCTAGATTTTACGCGGACTCCAAATACACAATCTTTTCGACATGATGTAAAGGTGATATGGGCCAAAAATGATCGATCATTTAAAAACTTGTGCTTGAAACACATGTACTTTGGGGTTTTTCCAGTCACATCCTTGGTTTCAAAACATAGGAGCTTTATATTGTGATTATTTCATACAATCCCTGATTATTTCAAGTTCTGTGTTAAGAACTTTCATCAATTCAGCAGAAGGCGCTTACCCTATCGGAACACCGTTTTTATTCTTCATGTACTTTATCAGGAGTCTAAATCTTTCTTTTGTTAATATTGTATTGTTTGATAGATTTACCCCATTCAAGTAGACCCCGTCACGCTGTATACTATATCATCATTTAACGTTCAAATCTTTTTTTAAATTCCTGTTTATTTGCGTATTGTTTTTTTCTTGCTGTTTCACATACATATTTCCAACCTTAGTTTGTCTTCGTCACAGACGATTGGATGGTAGCGGACACTGTGATACCGAGGCTAACCAAACTCATTATTTATGGCGTGCTTGAGTTCGACATTAGTCCTGTAAATAATTCCTACCGAAACTTTACTCTGAGTGTAACTGATATCATAATCATTGGAGGAAGACTTTTGATTGGTTCACCAAATGACCCATTCCTTGGTCAAATGGACATTGTACTTCGTGGTCGCCGGCTTGGAGACCTGGACACTGAAGACTACCTACCTTTTACACAAATACCTGTCAACGCAAAAACAATAGGTAGCGTTGTTTTTGCTTTTTTATTTTTTGTATTCATTTTTTTTTCTTCTATTATTATCTTTTAACGACAACTCGATATTGTACAGTAGCCGGCGTTTTATTTCAAACAATATAATTATGATAGAGAGAGGGTCATTCAAAGATACTGGGAAATGTTTACGTAAGAAGATGTTCATTCAGTGTTTTGAACTGATTAACATATTTTAACATTTTCAATCATCAATAGCAATCATCAAATATTTGCAGTAAAAATTAATAGAAATTCTGGCTTTTTGCCCTTGAAATTAAACGATAAATCAGTGATATCGTATTTTGAATTAATCTGCACATCTTTCTTCATTAAGCTGTATATGGAGGACTAGAAATTAATGGTAAAGATATTGGCGTTCCATGGACGAGATTGGCTGAGACAGGAAACCCTGGGGATTCCTCTATTACTCTAGCTGATAACGTGAACTGGGGAGTCGGGGGAGAAATAGTCATCGGCCCAACAAGCTACGACATGTGGGAGACGGAGATATTCAAAATTACTCATGTGTCCGACGACGGATTGGTTCTGACATTGAACGGTTCTCTTCGGTTCAGACATATTGGTACGTACACGCATAACCATCATGCCACGCTTAAGTCATATACATTTAATTGACGCTCTTTTGACAAGAATGCGAATTACGAAAATTGTTGGGTTGATTTACCTTCCTTTCTGGTTTGCTTCGACCATTTTTTTAAGTCGCCTTTTAGGTTTCAAGAAGTTATGCCCCTGGTATCTCTATCGAGTCTTAGGAAGATGAAACAAATGTATGATACTGAGTAGTTCATTATTTGACTTAACTGCGTCTATTTATTTTTGTATTGAAAGGTGCTTTTCACTTTGGATGTCTAATGCACAATATTAACAAGATGTATCTATTTGTGAAAACGAAACAATAAGTCATCTGACCTATATTCTATTGAATATTGCATTTTTAAACGTTTCTGTACAGTCGGCAATTCGTATCTTTTCTACAGGAATTTCGAGATAGATTTGACGGAGAGTTTGATGGTTAGATATTTCTATTTCACTTGACGATGTGTCATTTTAAAAAAAAAACATGTCTTAATCTAAACAATCTATCTAATTTGTGTAATGCAATGCGATTGATAAGAACTGAAATATTAGGTGTTACTTTTTAATGTTGCAGCTCACAACGAAATAATAAACGGCAGAAGAATAAACATGGCAGCAGAGGTCGGGCTCCTTACTAGGAATATTCGTATATATGGTGAAGATGATGAAACCATGCATAAAAACGGATACGGAGGACGAATATTAGTTGGGGCGACCTTGTTCAACGATCAGCTTTACAAAGGTTAGGTGTAATATAGTTTGATAGAAATAAATCATTTTGTATGCACAACATAAATTGGATTGAATATTTACTGATTATTCTTATTGCACGATTTATATTATAGGCTAAATGATATGACAAAAAGATAAAAAAAATACAATCTATAGATTCTTTTTGTGATATTTCAAAGTATCGATGGGAATTTAACACGAAGATATAAATTAATATTTATGGATAATGCAAAAAAGTATTTACACAAATTATCGCTAGTAAGTAAAAACTATCGATTCATGTACTAAAAAACGTTTTTCACATGTACTTCATTTTTTTGGGGATATGTACAGTGCATGTTTGCAGATTGGATGGAATCTGCGTGTAATCTGTATATACACATTTTTGTTACAATACAGGTTATGCCCGCTTTAGTAATGTTGAATTCATCCACACTGGGCAGGGAAAATGGAAATCCCATACGAAGAATGAATATTCTCTTACGTACTCTAATGCCCAGACAGCGACGGAGGAAAAGCCATCGTCTGTAACTAAGTGTGCCTTCCATCACGGCTTTTCGTCAGCGATAGCTGTATCCGGAACTACCGGTCTTGTACTGAGCGACAATGTTATCCACCACTCAGTATCTGTTGGTAGGTCCTTGATACAAGATTATCACAAAGTGCATTTGCCACTTTCACCGTTGTCACATACTCTGACATAAAAAAGGTTTTATTCAGTCAAATTATTTAATGTCAGTTCATTTATATAATCATTCCACCACGTATTCATGTAAAATTAACATTTAGTAAAAACACTCATTCCAAACCTGGCGGACATACCGCTTCAGACATATTTACGAACACATGATTTTGCGCACGCTGATCTAAAAATTACCTTAGATTCGTGAATGATGAGCTATTACAGACATGGAATCTCGAGACTCCGATATCAGTAACCGAGTCGAAATGAATGTCATCCAGAGTTAAACGTAATCGTGAGGGCTTTGAATTCATGATTAAGTCTCCTCGCCTCGCGAAGATAAATCCCACGCTTAATATAAGTAACTTTTTTTCGTTTTTGTTTTTCGTTTAATCCTAATCAGCTTTTCTGCTTTTACTTTTTCATTTCGATGACGCCACATGCAGTTCTATGAATCGAAATATCACTATGTTTGTATCAATTGCTTTGTATTATTTTAGCAATTGAAACTCAATCTTTGAAAACGACACTACAACGAAACCTTATCGTACTAGTCCGTGTTGAAGATTTCTACCCTGGGGCGATCAGTGGCATGCTATCCAGTGAGCTAACACTCGTAAATAACACTGTCAGTGGTACTGACGGTGTAGCGTTCAATGTTCCTGGTGTAGAATGCGGTCTATCATCCGGTCCATCTGGAAATGAAGCCCATAGTTCGTCAATAGGGTTGGCTGTTTTTCCTGGAAACAAAGGTGATGAGAGGTGTTATGAAATATCGAACTATTTCATCTGGAAATGTAGTAACATGGGAATATATTACAACAATAAGCAGTCAGTAGATATTGCTGGTAATGTTCTGGCTGAAAATAATATAGGAATATACACTGAAGTGATAGGCCCTAGTCCCGTGGATCATTTATACACATCGAAATCCTGTACCGTTAAGGACAGTCTCATCATAGGTACAACATCGTCCTACAACTGTACAACTGATCAGGCTAAATCTTCTGGTACGAACACTAAAGTCGATGGTGGTCACGTGGGGATGACATTTGCCTCATTCTTGGGAGGAAGTAATGAATATTCCTTTTACGACCTGACCAGGATGGAGACCTACCCTGCCATCGAGGGGGTGACTTATATTCAGGGTGAGTATGGTTTTGCTATTTTCAAACCAACTCAACGCTGTCTGTAAAACAGAAATGTCCTACTCCTTGCTACACGGTGAAATTCTTTACATTGGTAATAAGGACTGGCTAAACACTGATAATGTAATTGGGTTTACATTGTCCATTTTATCTCCGATGTTGTTTAGATACACTCTCCATATAAAAAGTATACATCTTTCTGTATATTGTGTGCTTGAATACAACATACATTCTTCATTGCCAGGTGTGACATTTGCTTATTTCAAGTCGGCATGTGGTGTCAAAGACGTCATGTTGACTACAAACAAATGGAATGATGATGGACAACACCCTGTGGTAACCAGTAGTATAACAATATATAAGTCGGAAAACGACTCATATTTCTTCATCCATCGACCTAACATTGAGTAGGTTTATCTTCACGAGCTAATCCTTATAGAAGTGACTGTTTTTATTTAGGAATATTGATGTTTGATTAAAAATACCGTCTTTTGCTTTCCTTTATCACAATAAATGTTTAAATTTGTTAAATGAATTGTTCTTCTGTTGCCAGTAAAACACCAAACAAACCACAAGATGTATATTATACATGGTGATGTTTGGATCAAGACGTGTACTCGCTAGTTTTATGTTTTTCTCTCAATGCATTATCTATTTGCAAAATGTATGTATTATCCTCGAATTTATCATAATCATAAATAATGCTAATTCGCATGAACATAATCACCATAACTATCGTCATCATTAAGCATGATCTCTTTAGGAAATTTTCCGTTTCATTGTGTGGTATGTTTTCGGTGTCTATTACATAGCTTTGTGGTTTCATGGTTGATTGCATTCAAAAAGGAAACTTTTTTTTATATTTGGGTTAAAGAAGATGTGCAAAAGTTGAACGTCGATGAAGCAAAATATCCTTCTTGTACATTTACGATAGTATTAGTATAAGTTTTACTTTTGTTCATGTTGTTCGTAGCATTCTGTTGTGTTTGTATTTGCACACTTTGTGATTGATTTTAAAATTATCTTTCATAAAAGAAAAATAAACCCAAGAGACTGTGTTGACATGGACTGTGATGGAGAGAAAAAGGCCCTTATAAAAGACGAAGATGGCTCCTTTCTGGGCAAAAAGGGTGCTGTCCTATCTCAGTCGGAATGGGAGTGGGATGGCGATCCAAGAAGGGGTCTAGGTGACTACAGGATACCTAAGGAAATGCTGACAACTCTAAACGGAGAACGTATCAACGTTAGTAGTATAGCACCACACAAAGGTATGATGCCAGAATAATTAAAAATCAATTGAAATACGTTTTTCATGTTTACAGTTGAAATGTTTTATGATGTATATTTTATCTATATAATGTCTTTATTTCAAAAGGTATCATACGAAATAATCAGTGTCATTACCGACCTGCCTGGCAAGCCTATGAATGCCATGACCTTGACTATGAGATGCTTATAATAGAGAGTCTGGACGCGGACACGGAAACCCGGCGTCTGTCACCTGTCGCGATTCTGGGAGACGGGTATCTAGACCTCATCAATGGCCCCCAGGACCACAGTGATTGTAGTCCGGACAACTGTAGGAAGCGTCTGTCAACGTTTATGGCTATCGTAGCCTCAGGTGTGTTCAAGACCAATGATAAAAAAATATCAAGAAACTAAATGCTATATGTAGTCTTAATGGATAATTTTGGGCGCAATGGTACCGCAATCACCTTTCATGTAGTCAAATGGGATTATTTTTCCCTGATACAGTTTTATCTATGATGAAACAAAAATATGGCCGTATGTTAATAAATTGGCTCGTAAGTAAATTTGATGAGAATTACTTTTTCAGGAAAATCCTACTCACTGTATTTCTCCACCACAAGTCCGCAGACTCTTCGCCTTTTTTTGTTGAACTCCGTCGATGACCAGGTAGTTGTTTTAGGGATACAGTACTCACAGTCCAACCGCCGAGATGTGTATGTTGGAGAGGATCTGGTTTTAGCCAGCAATACTAGGGTAGTTAATGGAAAATATATCATGGATCGACCATCAGTACCTGGTGAATTCCTTCCGAATGAGAAATCAGATGACGCAACTGGAACGAATTTCTTTGACCGGAACTCCAATGTCTTGTATGTATTAGTACGCGGAAGTAGTCCCGTAAAAATAATAACAAATCCGTCATTGATTGTGTCTTTTCAAATACCCGCATTGACGCCTGAGGAGTTCTACGGGAAAGCACTAGTACGCAATTTAGCATTATTCTTCGATGTGGCGCCGGAGAAAGTTCGCTTGGTGAACGTCGTTAGGGAGTCTGGAAGGAGGAAGCGAGGGACAGATGATGCCATGAATGTTGTTTGTGAAATCTCCGATGCTCCTGCCGAAAGTAAGAAGCGTTTAAGTTTTGTTGTTTTAGTCTATCTGCCCGATTGGTAGCTTAGATGAATGGAGCGGCATCCGTCTCCAATATTTGTCAAGAAGAACCAAAAGTCATATAGTTAAGACGTTTGGCTGGTAGAATCCTCATATGGACCACATTAATTATTTAAAGAACACATTAAAGGTCACATAAGGCAAAAATGACAAAACCTTCAATGATTTTCTGATATACCAAAAAGCCTAGCGATATGATAGAATGTTTCTTTCGAAGGTAGCAGAAAAAAGCTGTTTTTTTTTAAGTTATATATATAACACTAGATAAACTGGTTTATAGAAATTCAAAGAATAGAAATAATAATGTCAATTTAAGATATGTCGAGTGTGCAAAGTATTTAAAGATATTTGATACTGATGTAGTCCACTCTTAAAACATGTAAATAATTGACTAAACCGACATCTAACCACATCTATCCCTATTTTAGCTGTGAATGCCACGGTCAATACGTCCATGTCCATTGGATCACTGAACACTGATTCTTTACTGAACCTGTCAGCGAAGTTTATTAATGAAGTTCAGGGTGGAGGAGATATAGGCAAAGTGCTAAATCTGACTGTTAGACGTATTGCTGTAAGTGAGCCTGTTGTTGACCACGGACTTGACGCGCCAAGACTTGACTCTGCTGGGGTGATCACCATTCCAAAGCGTATGAATATATCTATACATATAGCTTCCTCGTATGAAACTGCACCCTTCCCCATACAACCATGTCTGCGCGTGTTTGATGTACAGGTAATTAGTATACTGGTTGAATTAATACACACACACCCATTCAAAGCCGAGTTACAATTGACACAATTTTTAAAAGCAATAGACATGTTAAGTTCAAAGTGCAAACGGATTATATGAAAATAATTGTAAATGCAATGGGTGTATTACTTGCACGAGAACCGTCTGAAGTAAAAAGTTTATATATTATAAATGAAAATAAGTTAATTGAGGGTTATCTTCATTAGTCTCTATTCTCTTACTTAATGTTTGTAGGATGGCAATTTTATCGAGACTCTGCTGGTTTAATTTAGATATAACGTAATGCTGGTTATTGTCTCGGGTCAAAATTTTCGCGATTTTCTTTTCAAACGATCGAATAATATTTTCATGAATAAACTATTCGCGATCTTGATGTAAAAGGAAATCTTTACAAGCGTATCTCATTATTTTTGCGATCATATTAATGTACAGCGAAACAGCAAAAAAAAAAACACTCCCGCGAAAATAACCGGCTATTCGATATGTTGAAAACTAAACAGTTCTTAAAAATCTTCATATCTGATGTTTCTTTTTTAATATTCCTATACTGATATAACCGTAACCGAAACTGTAAAAAGTTATGAAAGGGGCTAATTAATTAGATATTGATTTTGTATCTGATAAAAAATGAATGAAATGAAATAGGAGCGAGCCAACACTGATTCATATCATTATTGTTCGGAGAGTGTAAAGAATGTCTTTGCGCATGCTATTGTAGATTCAGATTAATTCAAATTCATTTATGTCGCTATATCACGCGTATTGAGTGACACAAGAGGAAATTTTACAAAGGAATTGAAACATGGCTGGCAAATTAAGTTTTGGCTAATTACATAACTATATATAGAAAGAAATCATATTAAAAGGATGGGTTAAAACGAGACTCCTATCAAAACAGCGATGTGTTTGTAGATAACAACAAGAATCGACTATTGTTAGTTTAAAGCTGATAATATTTACCTTTTTTCTCAGAGAGTATTATAATTTTGTGAATAATCTAATTTTACGATTATGTTGCCATGTTGGTATTTTGTTTTTGTACCACTTGGCAAGTGCTTCTACTGGTTGACAGCTTTGTCCCAGAGGGCACATCTATCCTAGTAGCTTTATTAGCATTATGACTTTGTTGCCATGTTGGTATTTTCTTGGAAAACCCATTGGGAAAATAACGAAAGCTAACCATTTAGTCCCTTTAAGTGAATTAGCAGTATTTGAACTTGATTGGAGTTTTTCTGAGATTGCTATATATCTGTTATATCATTTCCTTTGAGGATGAACCAATGGAAAAACTAGGCAGCATTGGTGATCCATGGCGCATCGTAGCTCACCTAGAATCAGGAGTACACACGTCTGCCCAGTTACATGGAACAACAACTGTGGAAGTCATCAGTGGATGGGCCAACTTCACCGATCTCAAATTATCACAATTTGGAGATGACTTTATCATTCATTTTAACAAGACGTATCCAGAAAATACCATAAATATGAGTGCTGTCTCAGAACGATTTACCGTAAACAGACTTGGTATAAGTCTAGGACTCAGTATTGCTACCGATGTATCTGTTGTAAACAACATCACAGAATTCAGAGTTGGGCTACTGGATAACGCTACTCAACAACGGATCAACAACATCACTTGGAGAGTAAGTAGCAGAGACTCATTTGCAGTGAAAACATTGTATAATTATAGACACTTCTAATATTATAGTAACTAAAAAATAATTTTATTTTGTTTTTATTTTCTAATATTTGCATGATTCATTTTTTTCTGAAACTGTCAATAGCCATTGATAGCTTCGCTTAATCGCAATACAAACTTTTGTCTACAAACAATACCTTCGGACGGAAGACCTAGATTGATTATGATTTCAAGTCATAAACTGCATAAAATTTGCAAGTTGGCGTACATGTAAATTATCGTAGTATTTTTTCGGGTTTTTGGTGTTAAAATTAAGCTAGATCTTTCGACTTTTGGCAAACAGTGAAATTGAATTCTCTTTCATACTTTGTAGGGCCATACATGGACAGCAGTGGTTTATCTTCGGGACGTTTTGGACACAACAGGAAATATGAAGGGATTGAAAAGCATGACACTTAATCATTCGACAGGAGAAGCCATCTTCAATGATTTGGCATTTGATCAGATTGGAATCTACTTTCTGAGATTCCATGTGAAATCATTACCAGAAGAGTATGACGTTTATGGAGACTTAAGAGTTGAAGTATTAAGTGAGACCCAGAAAAGCCTGCGTAATGATGATACAGCTGTCACCACGAATATATCTCTGACTTTCGAGGAAAATTTTGATGATGTTGTAGGAGAAAAGGAAGAAGAATTTGAAGCCATGGTCTTTAACAGACTAGGACGACAATTTCCTGATGTATATTTTAATAACATGACAGTGAAAAGAGGTAATAGTACATTGTTTCTTTTTCCGATATTGACTGGTATGAAAATCAATCAATTCATTAATGTAATATCTTCCAATGAATTATATTACAGGATCTGTAGTGTTCGAGGCAAATATGGTACATCCATCCAGTTATACAAATACAACACAATCTCTGGCTGGGTTTATAGAAAATACGACCTTCACGTTTCACGGGAACAGAATGAAAGCCCAGAAACTGCGTAGTGGTGGAAAACATGTCGTGAGTATCAACAAGACAATGAGAAATTATAATTATTGCCAGCATTTTCCTGTCATTTACTTCTATCTATTTTTCATATTAACTATATTAAAGTCAACAAAATTGACAACTTTGTATAGTTTATGATTTCTTTTAAATCGTTTTGTGTTGAATGGATGAAGCAATTTTATATAATTATGGTTATGTTTGTTTTTAT
This sequence comes from Ylistrum balloti, assembly GCF_031769215.1. Taxonomy (NCBI): domain Eukaryota; kingdom Metazoa; phylum Mollusca; class Bivalvia; order Pectinida; family Pectinidae; genus Ylistrum; species Ylistrum balloti. Next base: position 530,610 of record NW_026782248.1, on the reverse strand, counting down.
TATATCGGAGCATGCTGTAGTTACACATCTTTCCATAATGTTCATTAAATCTATTATTTATGCAATAAAACAGGACAAGACACCAGGTGCCTCTAACCACTTGCCGAGCAACACAGGTAGTATACATTGTTTATTTTCTATCTGACATGCAATTTGTTGTGTACAAGTGATCTTTAAAGTATATTTGACGCTGCTCTGTAGCAAAGGCTATTTGAAATATATATCTGCAGATTACGAAATGCTATAAATAAATTAATTGATTAGAAAAAAATGAAATTTTCGGAACTGAATGTATCCATTTTACCCTACCGGTGTCCTCTTTTATGAAGTAAATTTGTCTTTGTAATTCAGATACCCTAAAAGTCGACAATAAGACTAGGCTTATTTTCTGTGATATCAAGCATGCACATGTTTTTTTTTTATTTAAGAAACTAAAAACCTATCTTCAGGATATGCGTATTCTTGAAGATGGTTTATTTTCGGATTTTCCGAGTATTGTGAAAGTCAGTGTCAGCAGGAAGTTGTGTCTAATTTTCGGGATTAGATATACTTTCTGTTGTTTTATGATACCAGAGAGCAATAGAAAATTATCTAAACGTTTCTCTATGTAAATTATGATAAAACTACTAATACAGATTCGAATAACATAGTTTTTCCAATGTTCCATACCTTTATTTAGTTTAAATTAGCAATCAAGTGTATGATATAATGCTAGGTGTCATGAGGCATACGACTATAGGTGGGGCCCATTCCAGTAACGCTGAAGTAACCTATAGTTTCCTTCTTTCTTTGTCCTCATTCATGCTGCTTTATTTTTTTCCTTTAAAGTCCCCGTCTTCGTTAACACATATCCTCATTAAGGCCAGGTCATGGCTTAAAAGTTTGATAAGATAATGACAATTCAATTTATAAGGGGGACAACAATTCTGCAAACGGTAGCATAAATCTGTCATCAGAAACAACGATAAGTAGACAGACTAAATGATAATAAACGCAAACTTACTTACTCCTGTCTTAATGTCTATGTCACATCCAATAGATAAGGCATGCTGAACATGTATCAACCCTCTGTTATGTAAACATGATTTTGTCACGTGACATGAATGTTTTTACTAAATCAATTAGGAAAACAGCCTAACGAGACGATCATTATTTTCATGAATGAAAGGTGTTTTTTTTCTGTGGAACCGATGGACATGGCCGGGTATAAAAAATATGATATTTTACTTTTAAAACTACTCTTGAACACCGAAGTAGGTTATTAAAACAAATCATATGTATAATAGTTTCCATGTGTAGAAGGGGTGGGTCCTTAAATGAGGAATGTGGAGTTCGATTCAAAAACATTATTTTTAAGAGATGTGATGGTGTGTCTACAAAAGGTCTGCAAACATATGATAATGTTCACTATTTTCCGTTCGTTTGTGAATCTATCCTGTTCCTGACACTTTTACATAATAGTATATTTGAAAATGGATATTTACATACATGTATGTATGTCATTTGTCTCCACTCTAACGACAAATTTATTTTTGGAATATTTTTCTTATTCAGACACCACCGACAAACCAAGTACAACTACTACATCGTCGTCTGCAGTGCGTGACAGTTTATCCGTTCCTATGGTAATTGTGATAACTGTCACACCAGTTGCCATTCTTTTTTCCGGTTATTTTCATTGTCACAATCTTTAAGCGCAACTGCATAAGGAAACAGGGTAAGTAAAACTTTTAAATTCCGTATTTCAATGCTAGCTCGGCTAGTTATTAATCAGTTATCCAAGTTTTACACTATCATTCATAGCACTACGAACAACAAAACAAGAAAAAATCATAATACTGACAAAATCTTAAAAAAAATTAAAAGCAATGCAACTGTGGCAAAACATGGAAAATGAATTCACCAGGCATACATATAAGTTTTTTTTTACTGAATGGTGGTTGAGACCACACAATTTTCTCGAATTTTTCACCATCCTCCATTACTCGAAAACCTGTGTTATAAGTTTATCTGTCAGCTGTCGACTTCGTTGACAGAAAGTGTTATATAGGGTACAAGCCAGTGAATATGAGAGACTTGGGAATCAGGTTCGATGCTACCTAGAAATGCAAACGTCCCAATAGGGAAATCACAATCCTTATCGATACCCTAATAGTTACTGGAATGCTGTCAATGTTGGTCGCGTGTGTTGTAAATCATTTCCAATTCTGTAATATACGATGGACAAGGTCGATGAAGTTATCGTTCATGCAGCAATATCATATATTTACATATAAAATGATATGGTTGAACAAGCTCTTTAGAGAGCTCTTTACTCTTCAAGTACTTTAGAGAGGGAAACGGTTAATCCCTATATGTATACCATTTATGATCTTATTTGGAAAATATTGTAGTTATCAGTTCTATATGGAGTTAAGGTTGTCCGATGCGCTTTAATATGTCTGTGAAACTAGTCTTCTTGTCCTTCTTCTGCTTTTCCAAGAACCTCTTTTTGAAACGTTCGTTGAAACTAGTCTTCTTGTCCTTCTTCTGCTTTTCCAAGAACCTCTTTTTGAAACATTCGTTTGTCCATGTTTAACCTCAGTCAAAAGAGTTTGCGTTTGAATTACTATCGTGTCGACTTGGCTATTCTCATGCTGGTTTTTATTAGAATTATGTCAAATAAAATTATTAATGCACAGTTTTGAGTTCTTCGCCAGTGTCGATCCTTTATTCAGTCCACGGTTTAATAATCTGAACCGTCATGTCTATATCGAAAAGCGTTTAGGCTTTCATTCCATTAGTTCCATCAGTCTCTTCCATTCCTTTGTCAATCAACTTACTAAATATGCTTAACGTTAATGGGAGACAACTCCTGCATCTGTATAGGCTTTTATCTATTGTCTAATTCATTTAATATATTTTGTGAAATTTTCAGATTTTGTAAAATGCTTGCAAGGAGGAGCGATATCTTCTGTTCTCGTTTTAAATTGGATATCTATTGAATTATTAAACGAACAAATTATGCTTTACAGATTTCTTGAGGACAACTGACAAAAACCTCATCAATGAGCTCGGATGACTTTAACACGGAAAAGGTGACATCAATTGGTACGAATTTAAAATATATCCCCTCTGTAGATTGCAGATAAAATGAAGCCTTCACGAGGTCAAATCTAACGACTATAGACCAGTAATGACAGGACATTTATGCCAACGTTTTGAATTAAATACAACTGCTAGCGTCGACAGTGGGAGACTGAGGCCGACTTGGACAGAGACCCGTTGTAAAAGGCAGCATCACCCTCCCGCCTGTGACACTTTGGATCAATGATGACAGTCTTTCATCACTAACATATTATATCGGCAAAAGAAAGTAAACGCCCGTTCAAGACATTCTTCCGTCGTTGTGGATATGTGACATCTCCATGTTGTTCACATTTCTGTTGTTTATAGTGCATGTCTGTACAAAAGTTCGTCATTAAGGAATGCTTTGCTGTGAAATGCTTTTATCTGGTATAGTTATACAGTGCTTTCAAATGATTTGGATACTAATTATTTATTCAGAAATATTAATTTCATTTTGAGTGGTATAATCCTGATAATGTATACTCATAAGTATGCGTAAATTACAGTCCATTTATTTAAATTGATTGCAGAAACGTAGTTATTCGGACAGTCGAAATTAAGTACTCACAAAATATTAATTGGAAATACATAACATATCAGCTTTGTTTTAATTTTTATAGTTAGAATGTATTATTTCATGTACATTTGTAAGCAAACAGAGTCTAATACTCTAGCTTGGCAAAATCCCTATTTTTTCAGTGATTTTAGCCGTGTGAATATGAAATGTGTTTGCATGTGTTTTTACAAATAAAACATGTTCTTGATAGACTTAATTCGTTTATGATCTAGAATTTTATTTCATTTTTATATACCTGATATCCTAGCCTATAAAGTGTGTGGAGTATTTTTTTGAAGATTTGGTGATATACACCCTTTAATTTACTTTCATTTATATTTGTGTAGGCTCATACAAGCTCTGTAACGCCATATACAGGCTGAGTATTACATTGATGTAGCCATTGTAGTTCTAGATGGAATAAAGGAATTTCTAATTAATTTCTCCAATTTAATTATGAAAAGAAAAAGTTCTATTGACTTTTTTTTCATTATCAACAGTTCATCTGTATGCTCTTGTTGTATTGTATATCTATGTTTATAAATCGTTATTAATTAGTTTTAATTGGTTAATTATGCGTTCGCAAACTATTAACATGAAACAACACTTTCGAATACTCTGCTTTTGACTTTTCCATACTTATCTAAATAAATTTATTAATTCCTCGATATAATTTTGTCAATGTTTAAATACTGATATAATTTTGTTATTTGCAGTGTTGCATGGAAATAAAGAAATATATATTTATGCAAGTGTTTTTTTGTTGTTGTCCTTCAGAATTGTCAATTCAAGCGTGGAAATATCTGTTGTACAATCCACGTTGTATAGTTACCTTACAATCATGTGACTTTTTTAAAAACGACATTTTTGGATTTCAAAGGTGATCTGCGGACAAGTGTGTTCTTCCTTTGAAAAGAACGTATCAATATGGGTATCATGCGACATAACTGTTTATCCTTCCCTGCGCAACCAGTCGTATAGGAGAGGGGAAAGCACAGGGAGGTGCGATCATACAATTTAAGGATGCGATGTCAACTCTTTCTTGTCCCAGATCTCGGGGATTTCTTGTGACTTCTTCTAAACGGATATCTAAGATTCTTAATGTGATCTATGGATCTACTGCCTTCTATCACAATATAAAATATGTTCATTGAACGACATCCAACTCCAATGGAACACACAAGTTCATATTTTTGTGCTCCACATCAACACAACATTAAGTTAGAACTCTTGTCTACGGTACACATATAAAAGAAAAGACAATATTTTGTAAGATGCAGTAATTATATCGTTTCTCTTGAATTGTTTCATTTCATTTCAGTCCATAAAAAATAAGGGGAATACTCGGAGACTTCGGTCGCCATGACATTAAAAGTAACTAGGATGTTAGTTTAGTTTTGTTAGTATGCTTAGTGTAAAACCTTTATATTTTTGAGGATGTTGTCGTATATCAAATGCATATCTTGAATCTGACTCTACTTCTCCGTATTTCTTTAATGTCTAAATACAGGTAAACAGAAAGCGGAGATCAACACTATCGTGTATATCTAACAAAACATCACAGCATTGGAATACTATAGTGCTAACATACTGGACAATGAAGATGATATAAAATCAAATGTGGACATGACATAAAACAACAAAGAGACGATAGAAACCGAAAACATCAAAACCTTTCATATAAAAGAAAAGATCAAGTATTCCGGACAAGTATACATTTTTCGCGCTTTTGTGCTAAATTTAATTGTTGCTTTGGTTTCACAAATGTCGACCATACTTCTACCTGATGATCATTTTCATTTTATACCCTTGCAAGCAAGTTCGGGAAAGTATATAGGAATCGCCTTGTCTTTCTGTCTATAGGTACGAAACCCTTGGCTATAAGCACAACTTCTTCAACATTGCTTGAGGAATTTTACTGAAACTCTGACTTCAAAAGTTAAACGGCTTAGATGTTGTGACCCACATTGATATATTCAGCGTAATGAATATACACATGTGACATTTATACCTACATCATACATGCTTTTAAACCATTCTCTAATCAATATGCAGTATTTGAGTAGTGATTGTCAAGAGCAGGCACGCATGATTTTTAAAACCTAGATTTCCCTGCCTACAGATCATATTTAAGTGAAATCCTATGTTCAAATTTCTACAGTTTTTCCATTCCTTTCATAAGCAATTTCATCTATCCCACCATCAAACATTCTGATAATACCTTATACAATTGGGTATAATATATCTTAGAGGTGAGTTACGTATGTTTTACGTACATTTTTATTTAATTAATACGAGATTGTCATCAAATCCGTTCGTACTTTACCCAAATTCTAAAAATGAAGGGAAGCGTGTTGAACCGTATCTTTTCCTGATGACGTCAGTGATCTTTTATAATGGCATTAAAGAAATAACGACACTAGTGTGATGTCAAACGTCCTTCGTATCTGAGGTTAAATTGATATGTATGTTTTTCGTCTTTTCGTCATTGTATCTTTTCTTTTGAGCAGGTATTGATTGTCGCGTCAAGGGTTTTATGAGAAAATATGACGTCATTTTTTCGCAAGGTTAGGGTATTACTCTCACAAACAAATGACGTTACAAGGCATACCTTCTTACAAGAGCGGGAAAATATGTATTAAGTAATAAAACGGAATATGTCATTCACCGTTGAATAATGTTATTTTTCTGGTATTTTGTTTAAAATCAATCTTAAAAAATTATGACATGGTCGGAAAAAATTAACGAAATGTAATTATGCAACGAATGATAGTTAAACGACGCTGAACATCATGATTCACCGCTCCATCCATACTGTTTAGTATATATGTCTGTATTGAATATCCTTTTGTTGAGAAAATCCTCCCGTGTACGATTAAACAGCAGTTCCTCCATACAGTCCATCACATAGGGTTGATAATATCTGTAGAATTTGTTGACAAATAACTCCGGACGACTGAGAATCAAGGGCAGATCACGAACCCCGAATACACATATACCATGCATAAACTTACCGTAGCATTTAAATTCTGATTTAAATGTATCCGTGCCTTTTATCCAATTTACCCAGTTTACAAAGCGTCCGAAAAATCTCAGTACGTCTTCTTTCTCCTCCAGATTGCCTGAATAAAGTTAATTAATAATTAGTGTACCATATGCGTACATATCTTAGCGAAATGTCAATTTGAACAAATAAGCATTATGATGATTTCGCGCAATTGCAATAATTGCTATGTAAATTAACAAAATACCGTATAAATTAGCGAAATCATATTTGCGTGCAATATACTTATAGTGAAATACGCTGAAATAAGATTATCGAATATACACATGGACAGTAAACAGTTAATATTTTTTGAAACGATAGCCATGCCACAGGCGATGCAATGAATAGATGATGATTGATGTAAGCATCTCAAGGTTTATTGGTAATGTTCTTTATTGTCAATGTTATCTTTGAAGTATCTAAACTCAGGTTCGGCTCTTTATTCATTTTAGTGACTACATATTGTTTTCCAACCTTGTAGATTCATTATAGTGCTAGAGTATTTTGGGAGCAAGAATAATTCATGATATTAAGTGCCAGCGAAATTATAAGTCCCACGAAAATACATGATTTTTCAGTATCTATATGACAACTTTGCACTGAAAAAAAGAATATCCTTGTAAAACCAAATAATATGTGTACGTGTATCACTAAACAAAGACATGAAATACATGTAAATATATATACTCTTTTTGAGAGCACACGAAACCAATGAATAAAATCTGCCTTTAGATATTTTTATATTTTAAAATTAATTACAGTTCAAATAGGAGCACATGCTATAGATTACAGTCAAGCATGGGATAATGTTTATCCAGTGTTAAGTTACTTACTTCAAAGGAGTCATAATCATTTACGACCATTATAGAGTTTGCAAATGATTAATGATTTAAAAGATTATAATCCCAATGCAAGTAAATAGCTTTCATCAAATTATATATATGTAGCGCATCTGTAAAACCTATTACAAGTGTAATAATCTGTTCCTTAAAAGTCAGCTAGGTCACCTAAAATATCATTGGATTTATATTCGCAAAGTCAGATAAGGCAGTAAAAGTAATTATTAGATATTTTACATTTTCAGAAATTTGCAAAATTTAGTTTGTGGGAAAAAGAGATGTTTTAACAAAACTCCAAAGAAATGAATAAAGTAAAAACAGGCCATAAACTATTATTACATATATATCTAAAATGGAATTTTAACCGATGTCGGCAGCTATGGGGTTGAGGCAAGGCTAAGGTTATTAGAACAGGAAATAATGAATATGTCGTTGCAAACAGAAATGCCTTGTCACCGACACGACATTACAGGGAGGAGGTAGGTAAAATAACATAGATATATCTAATGGAACAAAGAAAGCAAAATCAAAATAGTATCATAAAAGAGGCTGGGTAAAAAAGAAAAATCAAGTACCACTGTATCTAATGGGAAAAAAACAAATTATGGAAAAGACAATAACTCAGCGAGATTTACATATTTACACTTAGAACTAACCAGTAAGTTTTTGTGAAATGACAAAAATCTCAGGTTTAGGCACCCTTGATACTTCAAGGGTTACCATCACTTTTGCTCTCTGCACCGTTTGAACATGTCTTGGCAAAATCGAAGTACCATCTGCGACTCCTTGCGGACAATACGAAAAGACCAGTGTTATCCTTTGATGTTCATCAAACGCATCTCGAGGTCGCATAACGGTACAACGTGGTTGCTTAGAACTTGGTTGTCGCTCCTTCTTCAAACGAAGCGTATTAGCCTGTGATTGGTGATTTTTTTTTCTCCTGAAACCAATCAAATTACTATACCTGTGCCTTCCATTGTGTCGTGGCATGTTTCAAATGTGCAGAGAGAAGAGAAAGTGATTGTAACCCCTGGAGTATCGAAGATGAGGTTAATGGTTTTTTTGTTCATATACCTTTAAAAGCACCCGGTACATTGAGATGACGGTTGAAATTCAGAGAAGAAAAGAACGTTTCCTCCGGGTATGCTGTCTGTTTCGTCCAGTTTAGGAAATCTTGAGCTACCGGGTCATGTAAACTGTAGTCGACATATTCTCTCGAGGCTATAATGTGCATGGAGCCCTTTACTGGACGGATTTTGTACGGAGCTGAACCAGCCATATCCCATCTCTGCCTGTTTGCCCTACAAAATGAAAAAGTAAAACGTTTTCGCTGTATTTGTATTTTTCTAATCTTTAAAATATAGGTCAAAATTACTAATTTCTTAATTCCTAATTACAAGACGCTTACTCTTCCGAAACACCTGGTCTTATTATCCTTGTACAGTTTCAGGAGTCTCAGTGAAAATCTTTGTTTTGTTCGTATTTGGCGCTAGTGTTATGGAATTTGAGTTTGAATTATGATTATGTTGACATGTTGATATGTTCTTGTTCTTTAATGCACTGTAAGCTGAAATCTTCGCTCTCGGTTTACATCAATAACACACATTATACAACTCTCACACAAATTCAGCATCGATGTAGGCCTTCGTATAGGTTGAACAGAAGACATAGTAGTGTATATCACTTTCGATACAAATCAAGGTTTAGGTACACACAAAGTCTATCAATCAATTAAACCGCGTCGTACCTTCGTACAACTGTTATGTATTTTATGTGGTTTCTATCAATGTAATATACAAAGGATATTTAGTGATTTATCTTTTAATATCCATAACAGTTCACGAGTATAATTTAATATTTATATTCCCATGAGTACAAAGCACGAGTGAAACATAAAGATATATTTTGACATACAAGTATATATTTTATCGATATATACTTGAAAAGAGAAATCATTAAATTTTCGTTTTAGTTTGGTAAACCAAACTTAAATGCCGATCCAAACATAAATACACCAATTTTCAAAAAAGTTCGGGAAACATTAACACGTTCTTCCATATATTGGAACAGGTTGTACAAAGTGACACGAGATTGAAACCTTTAACACAAGATGAAATATATGTATTGTCAAACATTTCAAATTTCGGTTACTTTTCATGGAAAGTTCAATTCTGATAATCTACCAAATATTGGAACACATATATAGGAACAGAATGTACAAAGTGACACAAGATTGAAACATTTAACACAAGATGAAATATATGTATTGTCAAACATTTCGAATTTCGGTTACTTTTCATGGAAAGTTCAATTCTGATAATCTACCAGATATTGGCACTTATCATCTTTGTTGTTTTTTAATAGTTAAACAATAACTCTCATTGTCCAATCCACAACGGTATTGGATCAGGAAATTTCACTTTTACTTTGAGTTTGTTAATCCAAAAAGGATCTGCTGATATTTCGTTCTTCATTTCCATGTTACCGAAAGGTTTGACTTGTATCATCCATGTTTTCTCTGTTACAGTCAAGCTTGTCTAGAAAGGCCAGTAACGGTACCAGAGAAAAAACGGTCTTTAAAAGCAGGTAACCGTGATTTAGAGGATCTATTGATAATCATTATATAGTGATTGGATCCCTGAAACTATTGACCGTTATCGACAGGTCCTATTATATACAGTGGCCTTTATAGACAGATTTCACCGCTGTTTATATTTTGAATATTGTATCATTCTGTCGTGTCTTTTGTACAATTATTTATATATCAAACTTCCTCATAAGTATTTTTTGATTGATATGAAACTAAAATTATTTCTGAAATTTTAATTTTTTCTGCCATTACTTACGATTTTATTATTCCTTGGATATGATTTGCTCCGTTTAACGTCTTTAGAATTTGTACTAATTCCCAGTTTGTCCGAAGGGGAAACTCGTTCCCAGCAACGTTGATTAGATATCTCCATTTTCTATATTTCCACAAATCTTCCATACATATCATATCCGGTTTTAAAACCGTGAAAGATTTTCTGAGGACGGAAACCGATTGCGAAGAGATAAAAACATTAGCAAAACACTTTGCTACACTGGAAATGGCCCGGCGAAATATAGGTGAAGATTGTACGTCCATGTGTATACAGTAGTAGTTCTGAGGTTGATACAACGTGCGTAGTAATCTTTCAACCTGGTTTGCATCTTCGTAGACAACAAATGAATACGCAATAGAAAAAAGTTCTTCTTGTTCCGTTAAAGGACTTGTGATATAACCGCGTTCTGCTTTGAAAGTATCACAGTCTTCGGTTTCCTTAATGTAAACCTGGTCAGGAAGGTATTGTATGCTCGTTATGTTGTACCTTGAGTCGGCTTTCAACATTTCCGATTTATCCCCATTAAATAGAGCACTACAATTGAGGTCCACGGGTGTCCGTTTGTAGGGGAAAACCATTCTAGCTGCTGTTGTAGATATGTTTGTCTCTGGAAATGTAAAGTGACCTTTGACACCGTTCATTATTTGTTTGGTTGTCAATATTTGACAGAAAAGTACAATACACATAAATGTCAGAATCACTACACAAAAAAACATAAAATGAATCGGTTTCCTGTAAAACTTCATGCTTCCTACGTGCCTGAAAAAAGAAATAAAAATATATTTAAATAAATGACACGGTTTACAGTTCTTTTTCTGTGTGTTATAAATAATGACAAACTAGCTAACAATTATAGATACACATATATATCATGCCAAAAAAATTAAAATGCAGTTTACGTACATCTAGGTTGTAAATGTTAAGCTCGTAAATTGTCGACCCACTCTAAAGGTTAAATGATTATATGTTTATTTAATTAGCTGGTTCTTAATAGGAGAGTATTGCTAGTGTTGGCCGTAAAAACCATTGGGCAAACTGGAAAAATAGAATGGTCGTAATATAACATCATTAAGTTTCGTGGAGGGTTTATTTTCAGGGAATTCGTAGGTAATCTAACCCACGAACCCATATGCCCACGAATTTTAAAAAATAAGTACTAGAGTCATTGAACTGTATTTATCCATGAAGTCAAATGTCCACATAATAACATTTTGGAACACCACGAAAATTAAGTGCCCGCGAAAATGTTTGATTTTAAAGTATGTATAGGTCTACGTTGTCTGTGTCTGATTCTGTCAAGATTTCTATACACATTTTCTGGTAAAATCTCCAATGTCTGACGGGTGACAAACGATAATAACATATCATGATATTGATTAAATACGTTTAGCAAGTTGATACAGTAATGAAGATCCACTCTAACACTGAAGTAAACCCAAACCGTCAAATTTATTAATTGAAATGAATTTGATATTACCAAAGGGGCTGTCAGTCTCGAAAATCGATACATGCGAAAACGAGTTGATAAAGCGTGAATAAAATGCCTTACGGCTTGAATTTACGCCGACAGCGACCAGACAGACAGGTATATGTCGCCATGACGAGACCTCGCCACAAACAGTGACTAATCGGTGAGGTATCGGAATCCTTGTCTATATCAGGGACTTTGATTAAGTGAACTCTTAGTCCCTAAGTTCACCCATTCGAATACAGGCGCTGTGGATTATAGCTTACATGAGATTTTGAATATATTGTTATCCTCGGGCATTGGTGGTGAAATGGTTCTTTTAAAATCTAGATACTTCCGAACCATCTAAAAATGGCCCTAGCCCTCAATATCAAACCGTTAACAAAAGATCTAATCTTCATCGTCATGTCCTGATATGGTCTTGTTGTATGCTCTAAGAAAGAAAATCATTGTACTGAACTGCAAAGAGTAGAAAATGCAGCCCTCGTTGTCTTCACAATGTAGAATACAAATGTAACTTTGTCAGTCCCAAACCCTGACAGTGATGGTTTCCTAAGTGTTGGCGACATCACTACATGCATATACTATGCTTGATTTAATATTTATCTAACAGTACTGTTAACTTATCGACTTAGATCACAACAATCGTGTCATCGGGTATTTAAACAACAGTACCAAAACTGTTCTAGAACTGTGGGCATCACACCGTCCCAGTTTGCTTCATTCACAGTGGTGATGATGATGATGATGATGATGATGATGATGATGATGTTAGTGGTTGTGGTGGTGGTGATGATGATGATGGTTTTTCGTCTCCGTGACTCTGCCAGTGGCCGGGCTTTGTCCAATCGACCGCAGTCGACTGTCTGGAGACGTTAGCTTCACAAGCGCTAAATGGGGTATGATACACACGGAAAGCTCCAGGGCAGTTTCATATCTGTTGATATCAACGTTCGCGGAATGATTTACCTTCCTCTGAATTTTACTATCACGACATATCTTATTCTAACTAAAGTACATATGAAATGTAGACGAGTTGATACATATAATGTATGCTTGTCCGAATGTCCGGGTCATGACCTCGAGATTGTTTGGTTGCTGTGTGACCTATCGAGATAATGTCATTCTTAAGTATTCAGGTACCGAAATTGCCACTTAGAAAAATGAGCTGTACAATAGACCACACTTTGACGAAAACTTCTCTAGATATATTTCATATATCTCAGTGATGTCACAGAATAGACACTTAAATATGATATTGTGATATAAGATCATTTTCAAATATACAGTAATAATTTTATTGGTGGTTTAAATATCAAATTTTTCTCATTGTGGTCTTATTTTTCGCTAAGATGACACCATTCCCCCCCTCCTCACTCCTCACCCCCATCCTGCAAAACTCACACACAAAACAAAACATCAACACAATTTACCAACCTCTCCTTTCCCTCCAAACCAAAAATAGTGATTAAATATATCACATAAAATCTAGAATACATCACGTGACTTAATTGCTTCGAAAAGGAATTCCATGCATTAAATCCACATAACAGTTATAACTTCACATCATTTCAGCATTTAAAACTTATGAATATGTATGTACATATAATATTCTATCTAAGAAATGTACTAATGAGATATTTCAATATCTCATCATACTCGGTAACATTAACTATAGAGAATGATATTAAAAACATAAATATAATTTGTTCTGACAATAATTCAATATTCACACCCTGTGATAATTAATACAGAGGGTGGTATACAGATTCAGTTATGACAATAATTCAATATTTACACCCTGTGATAATTAATACAGAGGGTGGTATACAGATTCAGTTCTGACAATAATTCAATATTCACACCCTGTGATAATTAATACAGAGGGTGGTATACAGATTCAGTTCTGACAATAATTCAATATTCACACCCTGTGATAATTAATACAGAGGGTGGTATACAGATTCAGTTATGACAATAATTTATTCACACCCTGTGATAATTAATACAGAGGGTGGTATACAGATTCAGTTCTGACAATAATTCAATATTCACACCCTGTGATAATTAATACAGAGGGTGGTATCAGATTCTGTTCTACATAATTCAATATTCACACCCTGTGATAATTAATACAGAGGGTGGTATACAGGGCTTGACTAAAAGTAGCTGGTCAGACATGACTTGTACGAAAGGGATTTAAATGCTATGATAACGAAGTGAATGGTTTGACGATGGCTTCTGAATAGTTATCGTGTTTCTGTTGTTTATTCTGTTTTCGTGGAGATATTATTTTATAATGATATTCTGTTTTCGTGGAGATATCATTGTCTTAATCTTAATATTTTTTTCTCAGAAAGTGCTATAATTTGTTAATAGTTTTATTTTAAGCACAATAACGCTTGCCCGAAGTCAATAGCATGGAAAATTACGAAATCTCACCATTTAGTCCCTAAAATACATTTTTTATATCTTTTGTTTCCTTCCTTTCAATATATATTTGTAACACATTGTACAGCTACATTTGTCGTTATCTCATTGTTTATTGGAAAATGTTATCTGATGTCATTACTTACTCATTTAAATAACTTGTGTCCAATCATTTTGTTTGATAACAATGATACATTTCAAATTCGTATCTGACACTTGTAAAGAAATTCCACTCTCCTTTCTACGTGTCGGGCAGCAACAAAGACGAGCGTGTTATTTTTATATTCCTGTATGCACTTGGTGACCTCAACGTAGATAAATTGCAGCCTTTTTTATGGGGCATAAAAACGGATCTCTAATGGGACTTTTTTCACTATGACACTTGCTACTCGTGTTTAAATAGATGGTATAATGATGAGCGTCGCATTATATTGGCAGGGGAAAAAATTAATTTGCACTTTTCCTGAAATCATCGGTCATGTTTGAGATGTACATTTATAGCAAAACTAGTAATACCCAATCTTACATTACAACTTTATAGAAAATATTTTATTTCTGAACCCCTGTCTTAATATCAACAACACTGTCATCATGCTAATAAACTACTTATATTTCAGTAAATTGCAACTCGGAAATCCTTCAAAACATGACCACGTGGGAATAACACTTCTTAAAGAGTCAGTATTCGGCTTGTAGATAAAGATTCGAGACTGTCCAAATATTAATCTCCAATATAATGCAAAAATATCATTCTGAAAAAATATGAAAATCCACGTTGTCAAGTTCAACATGACAAGACCAGTTTTAGCATTTTTTTTTTAAATTTTAATTAAAACATTTGTAATGGAATATTTTAATTAACAAAAATATAAATCATGGCAACGCCATGTTGAACGATATAATTTATTGATTAACATCGTCCTTGTTTTTAAATCTATTGCCTCCATTCTGACTGCAATAATGACTTTTTCTTGTTTAATATCATTTTTATAACATCGCTAATTAGGTGAATAATGCGATCAACTCAGTCATACATCTTACATCTATAAAATTGTGTTTTAATTTCAAAAACTTCACCAACCTCTCATTACGATTTGTGAATTATAATAACTGAATTTTATTTCACACCATCAGTAGATCATTCCACCGTGTAGATTATATATATATGACGTTTGGTTGCGACAAAGATATATAACGTTTCAATAACTGAAGAGATGGGAGATAACCCAAACAGGCTTACGGATCTAAGCTTCCAACTTCGACTAGGTCAGAATTTCAAAATGAATTGCGAAAAGAAATGAAGTTCAGGCATTTTTTTCTAAAAACCATCTTGTAAAACAGACCATTAAAGATAATGTAAACATGTGTTTTTTATATCATAGAACACAGCATGTAAATTGATAGAAGACTAACACATCTATTGTGATGTGTTTGTACAGAACCGCGTACATGTATTTACCTTTATGTCGCATATAGTTCATCAAATGATGTGTTTTCCAACTGATGGAATGTATGTTATACTTTATGGTAGATTGACATCCCAATCCATCCCTACCCTACCCCAACCCCACCCCACTAAACCCCACCCCACCCCACCAAACCCCACCCAACCCAACCCCACCCCACCCAACCCCACCCAACCCCACTCCTTTTTGTCTTAAAATCAACATACCATTAATAATTTGTCATCTGGAAACTATTAACTTTATCAAAGTGTTCTGCTCAGCACATCGATGGATTTTCAATACAATTAAAATTTCGAGGTGTAATGATTCTTAATAACGAAAGTTTCAAAAAAAAAATGAAAACGGCCAAAATGTCAACACCAGGAACAAATCACCAAAGCTTCAAATCAAGGAACAACTCACCAGAACGTCAACACAAGGAACAAATCACCAAAGTGTCAACACAAGGAACAAATCACTAAAGTGTCAACACAAGGAACAAATCACCAAAGCGTCAACACAAGGAACAAATCACCAAAGCGTCAACACAAGGAACAAATCACCAAAGCGTCAACACAAGAAACAAATCACCAAAGTGCCAACACCAGGAACAAATCACCAAAACGTCAACACAAGGAACAAACCACCAAAGTGTCAACACAAGGAACAAATCACCAAAGTGTCAACACAAGGAACAAATCACCAAAGCGTCAACACAAGGAACAAATCACCAAAACCCCAACACAAGGAACAAATCACCAAAACGTCAACACAAGGAACAAATCACCAAAACGTCAACACAAGAAACAAATCACCAAAGTGTCAACACAAGGAACAAATCACCAAACCGTCAACACAAGGAACAAATCACCAAAGTGTCAACACAAGAAACAAATCACCAAAGTGTCAACACAAGAAACAAATCACCAAAGTGTCAACACAAGGAACAAATCACCAAAACGTCAACACAAGGAACAAACCACCAAAACGTCAACACAAGGAACAAACCACCAAAGTGTCAACACAAGGAACAAATCACCAAAGCGTCAACACAAGGAACTACTCAACAAAGCGTCAACACAAGGAACAAATCACCAAAGTGTCAACACAAGGAACAAATCACAAGAAACAAACAAATCACCAAAGTGTCAACACAAGAAACAAATCACCAAAGTGTCAACACAAGGAACAAATCACCAAAGTGTCAACACAAGGAACAAATCACCAAAGTGTCAACACAAGAAACAAATCACCAAAACGTCAACACAAGGAACAAATCACCAAAGTGTCAACACAAGAAACAAATCACCAAACCGTCAACACAAGGAACAAAAATCAACACAAACAAATCACCAAACCGTCAACACAAGAAACAAATCAACAAAACGTCAACACAAGGAACAAATCACCAAAGTGTCAACACAAGAAACAAATCACCAAACCGTCAACACAAGGAACAAATCAACAAACCGTCAACACAAGGAACAAATCAACAAAACGTCAACACAAGGAACAAATCACCAAAACGTCAACACAAGGAACAAATCACCAAAACGTCAACACAAGAAACAAATCACCAAACCGTCAACACAAGAAACAAATCACCAAAGTGTCAACACAAGGAACAAATCACCAAAGTGTCAACACCAGGAACAAATCACCAAAGTGTCAACACCAGGAACAAATCACCAAAGTGCCAACACCAGGAACAAATCACCAAAGTGTCAACACAAGGAACAAATCACCAAACCGTCAACACAAGGAACAAATCACCAAAGCGTCAACACAAGAAACAAATCACCAAAACGTCAACACAAGGAACAAACCACCAAAGTATCAACACAGGAACAAATCACCAAAACGTCAACACAAGGAACAAACCACCAAAACGTCAACACAAGGAACAAATCACCAAAACGTCAACACAAGGAACAAACCACCAAAGTGTCAACACAAGTCACCAAAGCGTCAACACAAGGAACAAATCACCAAAGTGTCAACACAAGGAACAAATCACCAAAGTGTCAACACAAGGAACAAATCACCAAAACGTCAACACAAGGAACAAATCACCAAAGTGTCAACACAAGGAACAAATCACCAAAGTGTCAACACAAGGAACAAATCACCAAAGTGTCAACACAAGGAACAAATCACCAAAGTGTCAACACAAGGAACAAATCACCAAAGTGTCAACACAAGGAACTACTCAACAAAGCGTCAACACAAGTAACAAATCACCAAAGTGTCAACACAAGGAACAAATCAACAAAGTGTCAACACAAGTAACAAATCAACAAAGTGTCAACACAAGTAACAAATCACCAAAGTGTCAACACAAGGAACAAATCACCAAAACGTCAACACAAGGAACAAATCACCAAAGTGTCAACACAAGGAACAAATCATCAAAGTGTCAACACAAGGAACAAATCACCAAAGTGTCAACACAAGGAACAAATCACCAAAGTGTCAACACAAGGAACAAATCACCAAAGTGTCAACACCAGGAACAAATCACCAAAGTGTCAACACCAGGAACAAATCACCAAAGTGTCAACACAAGGAACAAATCACCAAAGCGTCAACACAAGGAACTACTCAACAAAGCGTCAACACAAGGAACAAATCATCAAAGTGTCAACACAAGGAACATATCAACAAAGTGTCAACACAAGGAACAAATCACCAAAGTGTCAACACAAGGAACAAATCATCAAAGCGTCAACGTCGGACAATATTAAGAAAACATCCTTAGATAAAGCGAGGATAAATAGGAGTGTCAGCACATAAGGACAAACTCAACAAAGCGTCCAAATACGAGGAAAATATTAATCAAAGCGTCAACATAAAAAGCCAAAATTACCAAAGCGTCAGTTACTATTGACAAAAGCGTCCACATACGAAAGATATACTAATGCATCAATATAAAAATAAAATTTAACAAAATGTCAATTATCAATGTCGGATAAAGCAAAGAGACAGCATACAAGGCATATAACAGATTAAAAACCGCCTGTATATCGAATGATGCCAAAACACGGGAAAATTCATTAAAAGATGGTGGAAAGAGATATAGGGCAAATACGCAAATACAAAATCGTGTTTATCCCGGTTTCCATAGTGATCAGCACAACACCAATTTTAGAATTATTTGTCGCACTTATATATAAATTAACAGCTACGCGCAGGTGTGCGGATGGAGTGACAGGAACATAAAATATAGACATACGATAGGATATAATGTTTTTCGCCTTTTTCTGGCTTTTGTTTATTTTTTTAAATTTCTATTCATCATATATAAATCACAATAATCTAACAGCAATAATCCACCAACAATAAGCAAATAGTGGCTTATAATTGCGAATATCGGTGTAGAATACAACAGCGCCTTCTAGCAGAAAATTGGTATAATCATAAGAGCGCCATCTTACGTATAATTGGTGTTATATATAACAGCGCCATCTTGCGGATGATTGGTGTCTTAAAATATAATAGCGCTATATTGTGAATGATTTGTGTGGATTGTAAAATTTCAATCTTGCGGATGATTGATTAATGCATATGTTTTCGGATTTTTCAGGTAGAATTTGAAAGCATAACTGTGGCAGCTTATACTTGCAGCTCTTCTTCCATACTGTCGGCCGAGCGATTGGTCAATTCATTATAACTTGAACCAATCAAATACTTTAATGAAACTGAAGCCTTCGTTGATTTTATTTTATAACATATAATAGCAGTACCAGATTCGGATGGTATTGTGGTGTAATACAGAATCGTTACACATCTAACGATGCTAATACAATAAGTCAACGTTTTCCCAATTTCATTAAGTTTTGATGCAGTTGAGATTAGTAACAGTCATTGCATGTTCTGTTAGGTTACTCAGTAAAACTATAATTTATAGCAAAACACATGTAACACTGCTGGGGGTAAATCTATGCATATTTGTAACAACATGTTAGATAGTTAAGTCGAGATTTTAATTACATTGAAGGGAATAAGCGCATTTGGAAGACGTACTACTTGGAAAAATTCATGAGTAGTAGATTGAAGAAGTCGACTAAGGGTCGTAACTCTGTTTATCATAATCAAGACAGTGGCAGTATATCGTATGTAAACATTTACATGGTAGGACGTGTAGCTTCGTTACCGAAAACCAACATACATTTTGGTAGTAGTGACACCGCGATGTTCATACATATATATATATATATGTCTAGCCAGTTTGCCTGTATTTAAAGGGACATCACGGTGAAAACATTGATTTTGTTACTTATTGTACGTGATTAATACATTTCCATGTACGTTTCTACCCTATCCGATATTCACGACGGGAAGCCACTTTTGTTTACTGGTAACGGTGTTTTATGCGCATGCGTCATATATGACGCAAAAATATACACATCTAGACTGTTGATCAACTGATAAGGATTTCTTTTATATATTTTTGATTAATTTCTTTATGTGTGTGTGTATTTCAGCGAAAGTCAATTGTCATTATTCATAATGTGACAAACTTGGTATCTAAGCAAAATTAAAAAAAAAAAAAACTTTCAAAATATGAGTTTTACCTTGATAACGTTTTAAACACGCAAAAAATGTTTCAACGAAACAAGTACGCTCTATTGAAAGTAGGTAAAACCTGACACCCTAACAATACAGCTGTTATGAAACATGAAAACGGATCGCACGTAGGATGATAACACCCAAACATGCGGATGCATATATTTAATTCCATTTCTGTAAAATTAGAAAGGCATCATCAACCACCAGGCGGTCTTTCTACAGCCATGAAAAGATATGTAGATGATGGGTTTAAAGGATTAGACAAGTGCATCAGTCGTAGCAACAGGTATTCTGTCACCGGCTGTAACATGAACGCCGAACTAAGTGCAAAGTGGTTGTAAAGGTTATCCTGTCACGGACTGTAACTTTTGATACTTTATTACAGGCTGTCGTGTTATGGATTAAATGTAATGTACTTTTGTGTGAAAGGTAGTAATATACTTCCTTACAGAGGACAGAATTTTTAATGTTAACAACATTTAGCGCAACAAACTTCTGTTGACAGCATTGTGTTGTTACGATGTAACCTTACCGCAGTCAGTTGTGCATTGTCAGCTCAAACAGTTTAGGAAAACTGCAAATAATGTAACAAAAACTGAGGTTGTCTTCTCTTACGGTCAGACAAATACAAGTATAGAACTGCTTCCGCATTCCTGAGCTATAAATACCAACTGGATCAATATATATTCAACATGAAGCGCCGACGCGCTTCAATGAATTTGCCCTTAACCTGTTGACATTCATATGTCCGTGAATGCCAACTGAAAGTAATCTCATGCTTAAATATATGCAATTTCTTTACCAGGCCGCACGTAAACCATAAAAAGAACCACACACAAACCTTTCAAACGCATTATCTACAGGTATTAGTTTCACATCATTTTAACCCTATTCATCGCTTCGAGTGACATGTTAGACCTTCATTTGATGCAAACACTTAAATAGCCTTGACAAAAACACACACACACAAAGATATTTAAATACATGTTGTCAAAGTTGTGTGCCATAGTAATAGTGGCGGATGTGATTTGCTTTAACTACAAGGTCTTAGGTCAATTGAAGTGACAACATGTTTGATGTCGATTCCTGTGTTGATATTCAACTTTGAAAAAAAATGAACACGGTAAGATATTAATTCATAAGGGGCCTTAGTTAGATAAAAGAAAAATAGAAGGTAAAATTCATGATAAGATCTCATCAATTTCAGCAAAGCTAATTGTGTGATGCTTGTTTCACTCCTTACAGCCCTTTTTCGTGGCTTCTCAGTAGACCTCACATAAGCCTCTTTCGTGGCCTTACAATATTTGTGACGGTTTTAAGTTATGACGTCACAATTTAAAAAAGTTGGCAACGTAAACCCATTGTTATGACCTACACCTTAAAAACAAGATACAGAATCAGTCTGTCTGTTTGTCTGTCTGTCTGTCTATCTGTCTGTCTGCCCGTCCTTCCGTCCGTCTTTCTGTCTGTCAATCTGTCTCCTTGTTTATAATTGTTTTATTGTTATTATATACTACTGCCACCTTGTTAATATAATGTGTGTATTTTTAGAAAGGACATGCAAAATGTGTGCCCAATCCTATTCCTACTTATATGCAATAAAATATGTTTAAATCAAAATCATATCAATCAATCATTCAATTAAAGAAACCGTTTCGTAATTTGAAGCAGGAAGTTGTTGTAGCATCCAAATCAAAAACAGGTTTTATGTTTATGTATGAGTGTAAAACACTACACGCGTGATAGCAGCTCTGCCAGATTAAACTGGGAGGTGTTGAATATCGACATGTGTTTCAAATATACGTTAAATAAAAAGGATAAAAACTTTTTTCATTTCTCAAATATATTTCATAAAACAGTTCAGGAAGATTTCAGTTAAGGTGTAAGGTCTGGCTGTATTACAAACACGAATCATAAAATATTATGCAAAAATAAATAAATTGAAGAAAATGAAAATTTAGTTTTAAATATATTTAAGTGTTAGCTTCGATGTTGGTCGTTGTTTTTCCATAAAGTTTGCTTCAAGTGGGAGTTTGGAGTTGTTATCGCAGGTGTCGGTACGATTTTATTAATAAGAACATCTGATATCAAACGGTTGTATATGTGTACATTTAAGCTCCCGATTTATTCCTAGTGTAAGTCTGTACTTGTATCTACTACGGGGGTTTCCTGCAGTGAAGTCTATTTTAATCCTCTCATATCTTACACTCCTAGTCTGCCTCACACAGCAGTCTCCTAACTTCCCAATGATGTCTGACTTTCGGATGTCAGTTTACTTCCCGTGACACGCTGTCAAACCCATCCAAGGCGAGCATGCGCATTGTTGCTGCCGGTGTAACGACAGTCGCCGTAAACGTGTGTGTGTAAGCAATGGATCTATACCGCCTCCCAAATACATAATTCAACCGCTGTTTCTCCTTTATTTTTACTGGATTTCATATTAATGACAAGTTCTGTGTGCCGTGTGAATTAATTTGAACAACAGACTACGGACTGACACTGATAAGGTAAGTAATATTTTTCTTATGGTGTATAATATACATATTCATGTCGACATCATCTCAATCGTTTGACTGTTACAAGAAATCGCCCACAGATTACAAATAGGATATGTCAAACTTCAAACACGGAAATAATCGGGGGAATTTATACAGTCTATCCTTCGTCTGTCCAGACCATCTTGACTCACGTGACAAAAATGTAGCTATGACGTAATTTTGAAGTGTCACACGGAAGATGTATATATACGGTTAATGGACTAACTGCTAATTGTCTAATTGGTCTGAGAATATTCATCAGTGTGCGTTGGATTGCTTTATATGGTGCGAAACGTATGTAGGTATTGCCAGTATGATGTATACCAGGAATTTACCGCGTGTTTGTATATTTCGACACCTGTGAAAAATGACCATCTTTTCAGTACAAGGTCTCTAACCATTGTACACAACTTCGTTGTAAAAAATCATGTTCGTTATTCACAAGGGAACAAAATCAACAGCTTGGCACCGAGATTTAGGAGAATTAAAATCTTATTTACATGTTTTGAGGTATACAGTTGAACTAACGGTCAGATTGCTGAGGTCGGTCTGTTGTAAGAGGTCACGTGTTCGTAATGATGAAATAGTAAGGCCGTGACTCTCCTGAAACAGTGATAAGTGTTGCAGTAGGAAAGAATCACTACATTTGTCTGTATCACAATATCAAAACTCCACATCAAAGATGCTAAATTCCTCGGGGCCAACTACATACAAGAATCAGATACGATTCATTTTAAACAAGGCGATTCAAATAACTAAAACAAAGGTGATGTGAATATAGTATGCCTGCCACAGGTAACACTGTTTCTCTCGATTGTAATGCATCACTGCCTTGTGACTGAAACATCTACACGTACACACTCACACTCATATATATATACATGTGTTGGTGAGACAGGCGCGCGGCAGGTGAGATCTACTGTCAATCCAAATTAACACTACCTCGCTCTCCGCCGGCGACAGTCTGAACAGTGGTTCTAGTAACTTGATGTGATTGAGGAATTCTCTGGAGCGAGAATAAGGGAGGGACGCTTATGGCAGTAGAGATGACGGGCTGTCATGCACTGCGTTGATCCAGGTCGATTTAGAACATACCTTTTAATGGACGGATATGGAGGTATTTTCAATGTAAATATTTATTATGTATAACACGTACACTTTAGGCATGTTATATACGCTTCTTGTAAAATAGGCTGAAGCAAGGGAGAAATGGTGTAACATGTGGAGTTGTAAGCACAGGGGCATGCGAATTAATTGCACATAATGGCTGTTTGTTTGTTAGGTTTATCGACCAGTGAACGGTTAGGCTCAGCGGGGTCTCATTTTAGTATCGGTATCTACAAATACCTCATTGAACAACAAGCGGGATGTCCGCCGCATGTCATCAACGCTATAGGGATACGCTGCCCTACGCAAGGTCACAACCACGTCAGCATCGACCTCCCCGTTCTTAAACTCAAGTGGTATTGTAAATTTTAACAATCCCAAAGTTTTGCTTTATTAACATTATGATAAAATGAGATTTCATCACCTGTTGTTGATCTTCGTCTGTAATTACTGTACCCTACTTTGTCGTTCCGACTCTCAAGTCCCTATGGTCAGGGCCAGGTAGTCCGTCTTTTTGTTATGCAGAGTTATCTACTCACGTGAGCAGGTAGTGATTGCTACGTCATCAGATTGCTACGTCATCAAATTGCTACGTCATTAGATTGCGTGCGAAATTACGTCAGTTTCTCCAAGTTTCAAGTTTCTTGATAATACTCACACAAATATATGTGCTACAAGAGTTCATATAGACAATGCAGAATAGTCGAATCAATACAGCTGTACTTAGTAATAGATATACATTAACAATGCACTTATCAGTTTATGTATATCATTAAAGAAACGACAATACAGATGGTCTTATCAATAATTGATAACAAATACACGATGCAGAGAAATATGTATGTATATATATATATGTATTTTTTCACTTTATGAATTTATATTTAGTTTATTTTCTGTGTTAGTGATAAGATTTATGTAATATTTGTGTCTTGATAGAGGGGCAGATTGCCTGGTAAATTTCACAATTTCTTGCTCGTGCTGTCGTTATTACTTCATTGAGTATACATACGTATATATATATATATATATATATATATATATATATCAGAAGAGAAACGATGTTACAGGATGGCCTTACAGTAATTAAGCCATTTTTCCATTAAAGAAGCTAATATTGTTCAGTATTTAACATTACATAAAGTAAACACACCCTTCATTTTATGCAAATTCGGGTATTTGAATAATTTTGCGGAATAAATTTACGCCGTAACTGACAAACACGTGGATTATTATATTTAAATTCATCACATACTTCATCAGTACATATATTGCAAATTCTAGCTTCCTGGTGAATTTCGTTCCATTTACCTGTTTCTACTTGTAAAAAAGATTGGATTTGCGAAATTCACATATATATATATTTAATTGTTTACTCTCTAGAACACGTGACATAACAATCAGTGTCTGCTTATACAGGATATGGTTTTAGTTAAGAAATGTTGAAGATGCTATCTAGACACGTAGTTAGACAGACTGGATAAGATTGATACAAAGTCTATGTTATCGCAGTATTCTGATATAATATGGTAATTTATGATATCAGACCTCTGTGATCAAGAGAAAACAATGCTATTTAATTTCAAGTGCCTTTGAACAGGATAGACTCGGATAATTGATATGAAGTCGTACCGAACAACGTATGGTAATTGACGGCAAGGTCCCTGCGGCAAGGAGCAGTGTAGTTCTTAACAAGCCACTACGGTGAAACAAGAAAGTGTTCGCTGGTCCATAGACGGTGCGAAATTAAAAATATTTGTATATTTCCACGTAAATCACTAAATGCTGTCAGAAACATGTTGCGAGTGACATTCCATCAGTACATCCTGAGGGAACATTTTTTAAGTTTTACGTTCCGGACGTCCATCAGCATCACTGTCCCATAGATACATCCTGGAAAAGGTGACGGTTTGCATTTCGTCTGTCCATCAGTGCCACACTGGTACCTCCGGAAGAAACAGAAAGAATGTTTTCTATCCGACCGTTTGTAAGTCAACCATCGGTTTTCAATATGTCCGTCAGTCCCTATCGGTTCTTCTTGAAGGAGTAGAAGATTTCCGTCCGTTCGTCAGTTCTCATTCATTCCACAAGGATTCCATTTAGTGTGTCCATATTTGCCCTATCGATACAACTGGAAGAACATGAAGGTATATTCTCTGTCCTTCCGTCCGTCCGTTCGTGCATCCTGCATTCTGTATTGTCAGATCGCCATATTGTCCAAAGCATACGAATAATGTACGCTGATTTTCTACTGCTTATTATATTTTTTGTCGTCAATACAGCGTTCTTTACTGCAAAATATGTGATTGCAGTGAGTACTAAACTTTTGTTACGTATCTTTGTCACTATTTCGTTTTTGGTGTTGATAGCAGAATTTTGCGCCCTTAAGTTTGTTGTCATGTTATACTTTACATGCATGTAACAGAAATACAGGTCGGCACTGTAGGACTGACGGACGGATGAATAGTTAGACATTATATTTTTTGCAGTAGTTACTGTTTAGGAAGGGCTGCTAGCTAAGTCGCTACGAGGTCTGTCGCACACACTACGCGGGAGTGGACATCGCCTAATAGACATCAGTTGCCGCTTGTATTGGTGGATCTATCGACTTTTTCACAGAGCAAGTGTCTATTCACCATTAATTGTATTATGTCCGTTTCGATTAACTGCCTGGTAAATGTCATGTTTTACAATTAAGATGTTTTAGAATCAGAGGGAACTCTCAGATCATCCGCATTTTTTTTTGTAAAATTTTGAATGTGTCCAGACTCCTCAGATATCTAGAGAACTATGATTATATAAAACGAGTTTTAACATCAACACAAATTAATTGAATTTGTCAGACACAATTTGTGTGTCGTGTTTTGATAAATCAGACGGTACCGTATACCGGGAAAGTCCATCACCAGACAATATACACTATTGTGCTTTACTGCTTGGGCACTGTGCCCCGCAGACGTAAGTTTACGCGACAGTAAAAGGCCAGCTGAAGTAAGGATACGCTTGGTCTAACATGTACACGGAGAGTTCCCAATGGCCGGTCTTTGATTGCTCAGGCTCTGTGGTGACTTTAAGTGTAATACATTGCATTTTATTCGCTTTTAAGCTTCTCAGCATAAAAAAGTTTGAGAATGAATATGGTCCATTATCGCCGAGTAAACATAAAACATATTTTTTCTGTCCCCACTTATTTGGGTGTACAGATGATACAATATATGTTGCGATTGCGAAACACGATTTGATCACATGACAGTTATGGTGACGTCACCAGTTGATCTCCAGATGTTGCCCAGAATGCAAATATATTAGCCACAATGGATAGTCATATCACTAACATGTGATACACAATAGGTAAATCGTTAGTTTATCGACTTCTGACGATCAAAGCATTACGTTTGACTTTTAAATGAAGCCTGTGGTATTCAACCAGTATGTAACCGTCGAACTACCCAAATGTTGAGTTATTCCGGAAGTTGGCGTTGTCGCGAGAACGAGGTTAATTCTAAAGTCACACACGAGTGAATGAACACATCTTCGTATTTTAAATCATGGATAATATTACACCAGATGCAAACCATAAACATTAGCTACATATCTCTGGAGACTATAACGTTCAAATTAGTTGATTAAAGGCCACGTTCGATAAGGTAATTAATCCGTTGGGTGACTGATACCATGTCGGAAAGGTCAATCCGGTCACAAATTAGATAATAGTTCACTAGCGAGACGTGGTCTTCTCTTTGGCGTCGACAAGTGCATGTGCATATGTAAGTGTAAATAATGCCGCTTATATTGAACGGATACTTTAATTTGAGTCACATGACTTCCCAAACGACGGTCATTATGTCACAATGAAAGTAATCTCTTACACATGTACCCTGGTTTTAGTGACATTATCATAAAACTTACTGTTAAAGAATTGTTTACATGTTTGGCAGTGGAAAATTCTTTGTTTCCGGAATGTACCATACACCCTTAAAATAAAATAATTAAAAACATATTTTTACCATACTCTAATAGTTTTCATGTACACGTGATGCATGGTAGATATGAATTTACAGCCGTGGTAATGAAATCTCGTTATGAATGGGGAAATGAGGCAAGGTAGGACGAATGTAACTGCCGTAATCAACCACACTAGCTGTTATAATACACACAGTGTTTTCTCATTTAAGGGAGGTGGATCGAGTTTTCATTCAGTGACTTCATAAAAAAGAAAAATTATTTACTTCCTGTCGTAAATTTCACTTGAAATATCACATACCATGAATATTTTTTTGTAAACCTTTTTGTAAACTTATAATTCATTTTCATTCTCACGTCAGATGTTTGGTGAAGTCACAATACATATGACGTCATAGACTTATGACATCACAATCGAACAGTCAGCCTATAATATCACTGTTAGGTGGTAGACACATGTCACGATAACAAATTCTATGTAATAGGTCTTATTACACTTGTAAAGTTATATAATCACATAACATATGTACTGTACCTTTTTATCAACCAGTTTGATCTTTTCTGATTTTATACAAATTTGTCACGTGAGTGACATCTACATGACCTTCTTTGACGTCAACTAATGTCATAATCTGTCCAAGTCAAATGCAAGTATACATGTCACTGTTCTACTTAGAATTTTATATGGCTGTTTCAACTCTTTGTGTGATATAACGTTATATTATAAATTGTGGGCTGTGATAGTGAAATTTAACTGCATGTGGACCATTTATTACTCAGATCAAGGATACAATTTTTTCTTAGCGATATAATAAATTCGCTGGCTGAAATCGGATACACTGAAATGTGTAAACATCATGAACAAGTAGCAAAGGTATAACATCAGATATTAAATTACGCTGAAATTGTGAATTGAATACGACACACGGAAGTTTGTGAAAAGGAGTGATTACCAGACGTTTTTAGATTATCACTGGCAACAATCGGGTACACTAAAATAAAAAAACAACAGTTAAACCACCTTGATAATGAAAATGAATTGCACTTATGAAGTATTCCTAGTATCAGTCTGAAACATTTAAATAATACAGTATATTTATAATGTTAAGTTGTCATTACTTTCAAAGTTATACGTAAAACTTACGTCAAGAGTTTATTATCACAGGCTTTAACCTGGTACACAAATATATGTAATACCCGTAAAACCATGTCAGACACAATTAAGATATCCACATACTTCAATAGGATACACTAGAATTAGTGACAGTCTTTCAAATATTTCATCGTATGTACGGAGAGATTCAAAGCTATTTTATCTATAATATCGTTCGGCTAAAGAGGACTCGCGTAGACGCGTACAAAAAATGCTGTGTCCCTTTGAAATCCAAAAGTTTAGTGATCATTCAGAAGAGGAAACGGTGATGTTTGCTGAAGTGCAATGGAGAGATTCTATTTTTTTCATTTCGAGTATTCTCCGATAAATAGACGTAATGTTACATAAATGTAAGGCGAGAGCGAGTGGTCTTCCCTTGTGGAGTTCTTTATTTCTAGTGGTACGTAAATTACCCGCCGGAAAGACACCATTGGGTATCATACGAAGTTATGTACATCCGACATTATTCTCTATCACTGTCATTTAGTATATGACTACCAGCGCACAATACAACGCAATAATTGTTTAAACACCAAAGTGATGCAGGCCCTCTCGGCCTGTTGTATTTCAGCTGTAACACCGATCTACATACATGTAACGACTACCTTTGACCTGATTGGAGATACAAGACGACCATTACTTTCTAATTTCAAGACAATTGGCATCGCCATTTTTGCCTTTATGATTTCTTCGTCTTTGACGTTTGGTGGCAGCTGATGAGCTGTTGCCAGGGCAACCATCGGAGAGTACTGCTCTGGACTTTGGTTACAACATGTATATTTGATTCACTAACTCAAGTCGTACGACAGACAGTTTGTCATGAAATACTGTCAAGAGACCGTTGTCATCTCGTGACTCGATCTTAACAGTCATCCGTGATTATCACAATTACACACACACACACACACACACACATTGTCGACCATCAATCTCGTGACCGTTATATAAACTCGGTGATGTGGGCGATGTCGGTCAAGGGTGAATCTTTTATCTGTATCACTGTCACTCATCCCGTGAACATGAAAAATTGTATCTGATTGACAAAAAAAAATCTCGAAAGTCATATTCTTTATAAATCTCTGGAAGAAAGCTAGCCTCAAATTCACCACACTCAACTTAAATAATATAACTGTCAGTTAATGATCAACACGCTACCTTTTATTTACCAAAGATTATTTTAAAACAGCTGAAATTTAAAGATAATGAAATTCAATTAATTATTTCTGCATCACTCCTTGCTATTTCTATCATATTCGATTTTTCTCAACCGCCCCTCATTAATACTTCAAACATCTATAGGTTCCGAGAAACACTAATGCGATCGTCTCTTAACTTCACGCTAAAAAAATCAGAAATGCAGACAAAATTGCTAGCGTCCTAGATACCTATTTTGTGGTCTATTTCACATAACTGTATACTGTATGTTAATAGATGTACTTTATAGAAATGTATAAAAGAAGTGTGTATGTGTAGCTCTTTGAAAAGCTGTGGTACTTCTCAGCTGAACGTTCGTGTTTATTACCACCATCGACGGTCAGATCACAGGAAACAACGCGCACATTCCAGACGGGAAGGCTTTAAGATGAAGTAAAGTGTAGCCCAATTTTAATGTCGGATTAGATAGGACTGGATTGAGAGGTCGTAACTCTACATTCCAGTACAGGCTCATTACATGTAACATGCACACCTACACACACGAGACTGTCGATTGTCGATGATAGCGCTACATAGGTGTACTATGGTTGGCCTAACTTACTCCGGAATTCTCTTTGAACCCTTAAACCGCTGCAAATAAAAGTTGGTATGTAACACGTGCGTTGTCCTACATGGTAATTACATGTAGATATGCAGTTGTCTGTTCTCTTGTCTAGGTCAATGTTCCGGATGGAAAATGTGGTCATGTGTAGATGCACTCGTATGACCCCAAATGTTTATGTTTCGCCTTTGTTGCCTGTCCATCTGTTGACCACCCGGTGATTATAACTTACTTGTAATTTACAATCCGTTCAAGCGTGAACGAGATAAGGACATGCACGAACAGCTGACCTTAATATAGTGCATTTGTATGTGTTGGTTGTCAATAACAACCATTGGTCCGCATTGGTTATGTCGGGATAGTGATCAGAGGCGCACAATAGTAGGACAAAGAGAACTTTGTACATGTGTGTTGATGACTTTAACAACCTTATATACCGAGGGCCTGTTAATCCGAAGACCCAATACTCCGAAATCTCTCGAGTTCGAAGGCCCAATATTCCGAAATCTCAAGACTTTGCAGGCCTAATATTCGATAGCCTATGACTCCTCCGAAGGCCCAAATACTCCGAAACCTCACGACGTCGAAGCCCCAATACTCATTAATCCGAAGGTCCGACATACTTGTTTAAAATATTAAACAATAGTAATAAATCCATAAAACATGTCGATGGCTGTATCTATGGTAACATGTACATATTTAAAAAGGCTTGCGTTAGCTTGTGTGGTACGTCAGCAAATCCATAATTAAGTCAAATACATTGAACAACTTGAGTATGTATCTTATCATTTCCATCAGAAATTTGTTAAACTGGAGTACCGTCATTTTTTCTCGTCATAAGCGATATATGAAAACGTTCGATTGTTCGTTTTTAATGAAAGAAAATCCGATCAGATTTTATTGAACCAACCAGATTTCAATGCATTGCCTTGAAAACCTTATTTTATTACATATGAATAATAGATTTGTGTTGTTCTGATTTCTTAGTACAGCATAGCTGGCAATACTGCCATATTGGCGGAAGAGGTTTTCAAGTTGGTAATGGAGTCTTAATGGGTTTACTTTAACGTGTTTTCTGAATGTTGTTACATTGATATGCTGTTATGTTGATACGGTTGTTAGTGAGCTCTGGCAAGTTACATGGAACCGCAAGTGTCTCTTACAGATTTCATGAAATATTTTGCAGAATGGGATTCTTACAATCATATCGACAATATTTTTCATTAGTGTATCTAAATTATCGATTATAATTATATTTATTTAAATAAATATTTTCATTATTTGCATCAAAATTACCTACATATGATATGCAAAGTGTCCGGTTAAATTGAGCGATAACTTCATCTTATACGATGGAGTAAATCCCGCAATGGGAACAGCCGAAAACAATCGATAAGTGGATTGTGACGTCACAGCAAAGTGGCGCAAGTTGTAATTATATTCACATCATCATATTGACCGCATGGTACTTCTACAATGGGACGTCAGTGATCAAAAGTTAATGTCCATTTGTAGTGTCGTCTTTAATGGATTTAGATTTGGTTTAAAAGTATTGAAAAGAATTTGAATGTTGCCTAAATATCTACATTTTCTTCTGTAATTGAGAGGTTTTCTTTCACAATATATACACGTTATCTTGTGGTTTGATAATACTGTCAAAGTTATACTTACTTCCGCTTGTATACACACCTATACAGGCTTACACGAGACATTTCACGCTGTGTAAACGTTTATACGACTACATTTGCATGAGACATTTCACGTTGTGTAAACGTTTACACGACTGTCTTTGCATGAGACATTTCACGCTGTGTAAACGTCTACTAATAGAATCTTTCATCCCCTTTGGGGTCAGACAGGGGGATCTCAACCCAAGTGGGGTTATTAAGTTGTCAAACACTAGGCTTGCCGAGTGTTTGACAGCTTGATAATCCTTTCGAGGGTTGAGACCCCCCTGTCTCATCCCAAAGGGGGTGAATGATTATTTTTCTCTTACCCTGTTCCCCCGTTGATTGTAAAATACGAAATAGAATGTTTGTAAACAAAAACTCGTAGACAACGTATGAATATAGTGACGAGGCCATCTCAACCGCGTCACGCTTAATTGTGATATCCCGCACAAAATATAATTCCCATTAACGGTAGAGTAAAACATAAAAAGGCATAATATTAATGATAAAAAACAATTTTAATGACTTCAATATATACACAAAATCAACACATATTATTAAATCGTTATTTTACAATGATGTCATTTACATGTCAAGTTCCACTTCCGGGTCAAGATAGTGACGTCACATTATTGTTGAGAACGCGCAAGGAGCGCGTGTAGCTTGTCTCAACCCTAGGATGAGATAGAAAAATCTCACACAGGTAAGAACTGTGGATATCCCTGTCCGGGGTAAGAGAAATAATTATCCATGCCTGATATATTTCACGCTGTGTAAACTTTCACACCATTACCTATCCACGAGAAATTTCACGCTGTGTAAACCATTCACATCCCTAATGTAATGTGTGCTACATTATACGCTGTGTAAATGTTAACGACTTTGCATGAAATAGAAACAAATACTTGTTATATGCTCATTTTACTACGTTAATAGGTTGCACGCGAAAAAATTCCCATGATTTGTTTTAACATTCATATGATACTTAATTAACACGTATGAACTTAATAAACGTCTGAAGAAACACGTGTACTGCACGTGTATAACATAATTTCAACGGTTGGTCTCTATAATTATCGTTTTCAATGTCTTCCAACAGAATTTTGATGAGATCTTTCTAGTTCATATGATTTAAGTGTCAAATAACTTGTATGTACACATACGTCGATATCGGATGAACGTACAATTCTTGCTTTTTGTTTAGCATGCATATGTCTTGTCTCACATTCGCAGGTTTACATGCAAAAATAATAATAATGATAATAATAAAACATATACCTGACCTCAAGTCATTGTTTCATGCCTTGCATATTTCCCGTATAAGAGTGTTTAAAATGAAATTGATGCTTCTTGATATATTTTCAATAATATTTTAAGTCACCAAACTAGCTAGTTTGTTTGATGAATAAAACGTAATTATCTTTTAAAGATAACACAAGCGTATATATAAATATATTTCTCTGTATATACAATACACAAAGTTTTTATCTTTTTAAATTATATATATATGTATGATCCCCGACCTCATGATGAAATGGTGAATGTACTTGACCACGTGCACGTGACATGACAATTCGACAGGCCCTCGTGAACTTTAGCATTTTAGTCATAAAAGCCACCAAGTCAATGACAGCGGATATTACAATCGGGAAGTTATCTTAGTAGACAGTCTCTTATTGTGATTCAAGTCCCGGAAAAGAGGAGAGAAGTTCACGCTACACTCACCTCTAGAACACCGGACTCGTTGGATGGGGGAGTGGGAAGGGTTAGAAGCGAATGGTGACTAAGTGTTGTTACTTGGCGGGAGTTTTTCCGGTTTGTTTTAATGTGGAAAGCCTCTAATACTGTAGGCAAATTTAGTGTGACAAACGGAAGTAGAAAGCATATGATACTTCCGGTTTTATTTACATTTAAACAATAGAAAACAGGAAATACATCTTAGATGACACTGAAAAGTTTTCGAGTAGAAATGATAAGTGGATGTAGATATATGTTTGTTTAATATCTCGCACTCTAAAGTCTTCGTTTCGGAGTGTTTTCCAACTTAACGTAAGTATAAATAACAATGGCGGTCCTGCGGACTTTTTGTTTTAAATATATACCTATATACACTTACAGCCGTAAACTATAAATACCTATATACACCTATAACCCTGTACTTTATATAGCTATATACACCTACAACCGCCAATGATTCAAGTGAATCTGTCATTCACATTTACATTTGAACTGTGTTCGACTTTCTATAACTTTACAAACGCTCACGCCCTTCTGGTGGCCATACAGTAACAATCTAGTTATTATTGGGTAAAACGGATGGACGGTGACACCGGGTTCAGAATACCTATTGATGGTTTTTGTTTTCATTAACCGTTCTGCAAGTTATAAGCTTAATTGCCCCGTTGCTGACCCCTTCAACTTTTGACCACAAATGCATTATTGGCCATTTCAAAGGTCTGAGGAACGTTTTAATCTGCTTCTTCTTTGGTATTGTTTCCGGAATCTGAAAATATCGATTCGGTTCTGTATATTACATACGGTGAAACTTGCCGTTCTCGAAGGATACAACCAAGTAATGTCCTCCAAAGTCATCGAAAACGGTGATATCTTGCCATTTTGTAACATGACGTCAAATATTATATAGAACTTACCGCTTCAGGTTCTTGTTTTCTTGTGAAAACCTCGGAAAAATTAACGTTAATGTTATGAATATTTTGATATATCATTGCATACGGAACGGTGTCAGGTGAAATAATTGACCAATGAAAATGTGCCCGGCCCCGTTATTTTTAAGACTGCACCCGTTCTCTGTTCTCCTGTTATACTTTCATGTATATTCAAAAACCAAAATGGTGGATATGCAAATTAAGTGAGCAAGCTTAAACTGACGTATGGTATACTAGATACACAGGAAGCATCATAAAATCAAACACAAATATTAGTGTCTTGATTCTTTGCTCCGTATTCGTCTGCTTTCATATTGGTTGATTGTTGCGGCAATGCTACCTTGCCTGCTGCAGTCTATAAGATGGTACAAAAAGACACAAGTGAAAAGCACCTTTTAGTTCAAATTTCGACGCGAGTCTTTGGTTTTAACGCGTTTTAAGTGTCTTCATTTATGACTTCAGTCAATGGAACTGGCTTGGGTTAAAAACTGTGGCCATTGCGAAGTGTCTTCAGTTGTAACGGTAGACAACTAAAGACAATTTTCTACACAAATAATGGATTGTGTCTTTAGTGATAATTCTGTCCACTGGGAGGTGTATTTAGTGACAATTCTATCCTCTGGGAGGTGTCTTTAGTGATAATTTTATTTTATGGGAGGTGTCTTTAGTGATAATTCTATGCTATGGGAGGTGTCTTTAGTGATAATTCTATGCTATGGGAGGTGTCTTTAGTGATAATTCTATGCTATGGGAGGTGTCTTTAGTGATAATTCTTTGCTATGGGAGGTGTCTTTAGTGACAATTCTATGCTATGGGAGGTGTCTTTAGTGATAATTTTATGTTATGGGAGGTGTCTTTAGTGATAATTCTATGCTATGGGAGGTGTCTTTCGTGATAACTCTATGCTATGGGAGGTGTCTTTAGTGATAATTCTATGCTATGGGAGGTGTCTTTCGTGATAACTCTATGCTATGGGAGGTGTCTTTAGTGATACTTCTATGCTATGGTAGGTGGCATTAATGATAATTCCAGACAAATGAAGGTGTCTTTAATCAAAGGTCTATCAAATGAGATAAGTCTTTATGTATTACTATAGTTAATGAAAGGAGGGCTTAGTTATACACTCTTAACTCTATCCAATGGAAGGTGTCTTTACTTATAAATCTCATTAAATTCAGGACCCTCATTCCACTTCATTTTCTGTACCGCTTCTCTTTGAGCAAAGTACAGACAGTAAGTGAACTTGGAGACCTGAATCTAATTAAACTTATTGATAATTTTCTAACACTGGCCATGGAGATGTCTTCCATTCATTGAACCTAATCAAACTGAGGAATAGTGTTTTAATTCTAGCCAATGGGAAATGTCTTCCATTTAACCTAATTAAACTGAGGAATGGTGTTTTAATTCTAGCCAATTGGAGATGTCTTCCATTCATTGAACCTAATTAAACTGAGAAATAATGTTTTTAATTCTGACCAATGGGAGATGTCTTCCATTCATTTAACCTAATCAAACTGAGAAATAATGTTTTTAATTCTGGCCAATGGGAGTTGTCTTCCATTCATGTATTCATATTTCGTGAATCTAGTTAAAGCCTATTTCTGAAAACGCACGAGTAAAGTAACACTTATGTACAGGCACGCATTTATTACCAGTAGATGGCTGAGATTCGGGATGAGAGTTACTATAACATAACGTGACCTTTCATACGACCGATGTTTTGAGTTTAGGGAAGTTACATTCTAAACCAACCAGAAACAGCTATAAATGAACCAACATTGTGCTTACCCTGTTATGAGAATCCCTGTTATATCGGAATTGTCATATTTTGTTTCGTCGTTTCAGGCAAACTTTATTAATTAACTATTCATGTATAATAAGAAATATCAGTTCCCGGTTACTTTCAAGTCTCGTCCGTTATATTAATAGCGTAATTTGGCTCGCGCTCAGGCTAAATTGTGGTCTCAATGTAGAAACATCGCGACATCACACAAGTCTATTTCGTTCGAAAATAACTCTTCTAATTGTATGCCAGCTCACGGGCAATGTCAATACTTAAGATCGTGTGTTCTTGCCTATAGACAAGGAGAATTCCAAATAAATAGTACCGCGAAGAAAGTACGAAAATAACAATTAACAGGTTATGCCAGCTCTTTGTTATGCCATTCGAAACTAATGCTATAAATAGAGAGAGTGTTATGAGATGAAAACACTTATCATTAAGAGGCTGTAGACACGACTACGTCAGCTAAATTGTTGGCAAGGTTACATATCGTGTAAACATCTATCAGGGGATTAGAGAAGTAGGCAGTTTAAAGAGTATCAGAACAAGAACCGTTATAATTTGAAATTGAAAACAGAAGTAGATGCTATAAGATTGACACAATAAATCGAATGGCGGTACTTGTGAGTCATTCAGTTTTATTTTAGGTCGCTCTACCGTAACCCCAATATTGCTTTTATTTTATACGCGTATAACTGACGCCATCTTTGGCCTATGACGATTTGTGGACGCAATTAACAAAAGAATTAAAATCTCAGGTCAAAATCCGTGATGATTTAAATTTGACCGGTCATACTTAATATCTCCACAAGTCTACATAAGCTGTGTTAGTTTCAGAAGTAAAACTAATCTCAATAATTACTGGAAAAGTCGCAGTACCGTAATACGACCTAATATGTCGAGGCATCAGGAAAAACGGAGGATACCGGAATCAGTCGAGATTTGTCGAATGATAGTAAATGTATGCACCAGAAACACTTGTGTCAGTGACAGTAAGAGTACAAAAAAAACTCATCTAACAGAAATAGAAAACAATTAGTCTTTAACCAACTTACTGACACTTGTGACTCACAATTTACTGACAGAAACATGAATATTCATTAGCTTATTAAGCATCGCACAATGTAATCACACCTAAGGGTAATATTTGATAATGAACTACATATATTTCTTTTTTGTTTCTTCACTCCAAGAAATAGAAATTGAATGAATAAATGAATTGAGAATTGAAGTATTTATAAGTAAGAGAACATTTTACACGTTTTGTAGAAAATGTGTCGCGGAATTGCTCCCTCTTCGTCGTCAACGGTTTTCGTTAAGACCACATCACCTATATCATTAGTGTAAAGTTAATGAGTTCAGTTGCCATTTTCTGTATTACATTATATAATACGGATGGAATAGTCCTGCTCAAGTCCCAGGTACTGTACATTGTGTAAGCGTTGCATGTTGATTGTATTGAATTAAAATAAAGCTGGTACAACTGCAAAACAAGTTAAACTAACTCACACTTATTATAAAAATGAGCACGCAAGTTTTTGTTTTTTGTTTTTTTGGGTGGGTTGGGTGGGGGTGCGGGGGGGGGGGGGAGGGGGGGGGCACATAATGGAACAGGTGACCCAAGACCTTTTCACGTACGGAATCTAACCCTGAAAATTGAATGTAAAGGAACTTACTTGTTTTTTTTTCAATTTCAACTCATTTCTTGAATATGTTCCCGTCATTTAAAAATTATAGATTTAGTACGCTCTACCATGCGTTAAAGCGGAATGACGAGGTATGATGGTGATGATGTTCGTTGGGATCTGATATCCTTGACTTATCATTGAACTCCTGTATTGTTGAGCGTAAGACTACGGATATCGTTATTACGACAATATCCGTCTGCATTTTAGTATCGTGTCTTTTACACTTCATACACTTTATGTCTGTATAATTCCCTTCAGAAATTATGATGATAGTGCTGTGTACAGAGATACTGCAGGCGTAATTCGGACCGAATGTTTTTTTTATCGTGAGTATATAACACCAGCACGAATTCCTTAATTGAATCTAGATAGCATTGCATTATTGAAGATAAAAGAAAATCAATTATTTTCCAAGAAAAATCACGTGTGCATTCGTTTGTTTATTTGTTTGTTTACGTGTTTTGAGTCCTGGTAACAGATAAGGCTATACGATATCCACGGAGAGTAGGGACTCTCATGAACGACTTTATAGTGTCATCACATTGAAATGACATAGCGTGGATCAGGAACTATAGCACTCTTCCAGTGCGTGCGTTCGAGTGTTGGAGAGGAAGGGTAAAGGCTGAGGACGGGTTGGGAGGAGGGGGGGGGGGTGCATTGCAGCGGGACAGTTAATGTTTCCGTTAAATTTCTGAGGATAGAAAGATGAAGTATGTGGAAATAATCATTTGTTGAATTTGTAAATCAATTTTACATATGTTTAAGAACAATCAACTTCCCGTTATGAAATTATCGTATTTGGTAAAATAGTAAATCTGTATTATTGTTTTGGAGTTCATTAACACATTGGTGTCTTATACTGGTCATGACAAACTGAAAAAAAAAACATCTTGATTATCGATAGTTGAAAATGTATTGTAAAATCCGCAATTTATTCAGCACTGGATAGTACTTTAATTTAAAGTGAAGTTAAATGTACGCCCTTGGATAATTCAAGTTGCTGTTGTTCTCATGCCTGTCAATAATTTTGTGGGAGCATATTATGGTATAGCGTTGTCCGTCTGACCGTCAATCCGAAATGTCTGGCTGTCCGCCCATCTGTCAAACCGTCTGCTAGTCCGAGGTAGCTATCTATTTGATTATGAATAGTTTTAGATATTTTAGACGTATGTATCTGCATCTCCTAAACTGCATTCGTCGTTTGAATAAATCTGCTTGTCTTAGGGGGTTTTTAGCGCCACAAAAGACTATCTATACATACATGTATATATACATATATATATATATCTGGAAGTTCGCAGACAGCGTGGACTACTCATGAAAACCGATCGATCTTGCGTGCAGATTTCATGTGGTGATTTTGTTGTACTTCTACTGTGTTAGCACATCTAGGTATTAGTGGGATCTCCGAGAATTTACATCTGAGAAAACTAGCATGACCACGTGTCATTTCGCATGCTGAGAAACATGACCACGTGACATCGCCTTCATTTTGTATTTCGGCGATCCGCTGATAATTGTAGAATGTTCATGATCATTTTGCCCCGAGACATGAAAGCCTGTTAATCCGCGTAAAAGGAATTTCTAGATGCAGACAAATATTGATCGTTCAAGGTCATCTCCGAAATGTGTAGAGAAACATACTTGTAGTTATGTATGAAGAACGTGGTATTTGAATATCTTATACAGAGT
Organism: Ylistrum balloti; assembly: GCF_031769215.1. Taxonomy (NCBI): domain Eukaryota; kingdom Metazoa; phylum Mollusca; class Bivalvia; order Pectinida; family Pectinidae; genus Ylistrum; species Ylistrum balloti. The sequence goes on along the minus strand of NW_026782248.1, from coordinate 490,267 downwards.
TATGCCCCTTTTTGGATGAATAATCATGTAAATGATTTCGTACCAATTTGTACTGCAAACTGCAAGACGATTCAAAGCCAACATTCATCAAGGTCATTCTTTTATATCAGGTTTTTACAACACCATATTGACCGGAAATGATGACCTTCTATTTTATATGACATTTATATAATTTTAACCGTTTGACGGGTTGGAATTAGAGTGAAATTATTTTCTCTGTGGTATGAGTCGCCAATAGGGGGCGCTATGTGTATGATTTGCACGTGCAAATCATGACAAGGGTCGTACTGTTGCGTGTTACCTGTACGTGTCATTCAGGCGGCACCGGTAGGGACACACGGACGTGGAAATTTTTATTTTGCAGTAAAATGTAATAGAAGTTCATCTGTGTGGGGTTTCTGTTTCTGTAAAATGTAATAGTTATTAATGGAAAGGAGTGACACACACACACATATATATATACATATATTGTATATTGTGTATTTGTAACACATTAGTGTATAAAATACATTTTCGTATTTTGTGTTGTTTATCCAATTGGATAATAAAATAGAGAATAAAATTTATTTTTATTTTGAAAATCGCCTGTACTTGTAATCAAACACGATAACCTTTCTCCTAGCTGGAACTGAGTTGCTGGTATTCGCCATCTCTGTTTATAAGCTGGAGCGCATCTTCATGTAAAATGCGAACCGAAACGGTACGGCGCATTCCGGGGTCCGTATGGACGGATGTTCTAAATTTAGAAACATATCAACCTGCACATGACAATCTCTTATCCAATTAGAATAACGCAGTGTTACGTTTTAGTTGTGTTGTTCCTGTATTCATTCCAGAATTGATTGGAGAGAAATTTAAAAATTCTTACTAACAGATCGAATATCGTTATCAGCTTTTAATCATTAATGGAAAATTACGAATAACACTTACGATGAAAGTTAAGGAATGAATTACTTTTGGCATGATTATTGAGTAACACAGCTCTGAGTCTCACGACCTGACAAGACCCATGATTCCAGTTACGGCATAAATTCTCAATCGGGTAATTACCATTATGCGCCTGTAGCATTATTCTTATTTAAATTTTTTTTTGTTTTAAGACCAGCACAATTTCTTTTTCTTTCTCATTCATAACATGTGAGAATTCTAGATATTTTTAATATTCGTTTGTGGAAACTGAAGTTGGAACGCAAAGTTATTGCCATAACATCACACATGATGTCGCGGAGATGTTAACGTTAAAAAATTGAATTCCATTAAAGGTTGATAAAACAAACAACAGATGGCCATCTTGTCTGAGTTGTTTGTTTCGTTCGCTCTGGTCTGAGTTGTTTGGTTGTTTCGTTCGCTCTGGTCCGAGTTGTTTGGTTGTTTGGTTCGCTCTGGTCCGAGTTGTTTGGTTGTTTGGTTCGCTCTGGTCTGAGTTGTTTGGTTGTTTGGTTCGCTCTGGTCCGAGTTGTTTGGTTGTTTGGTTCGCTCTGGTCCGAGTTGTTTGGTTGTTTGGTTCGCTCTGGTCTGAATTGTTTGGTTGTTTGGTTCGCTCTGGTCTGAGTTGTTTGGTTGTTTGGTTCGCTCTGGTCTGAGTTGTTTGTTTGGTTCGCTCTGGTCGGAGTTTTTTTTTAACAAGGTCTTATTTTGAAATGGTATTTGACGTTGATACATAACTATGAAATAGTTGTCAGGTTGTAAGATTGCAGTCTGACAGATAAATACATTTTACGACATCCGGCCAATAGGCTGGCATTTCATACAACTGTCACCCAGATTACACTGATGATTGTTGAATGTTGACAACATTTCCTAAATAAACAGTCTTTCATTCCCAACGGACGCAATTCCATTTATCTACTTCACAGAATGAGATTGTATATACATTCTAAACAAATACCATCTGACAGCTGTTTAGTAGTCGGTAAATGAAACAAGGATGATAGTAGAGATGTTGTATGCTGTTTTGTTTTGATACCGAGTGTTGGTATGGATATATGGATAACGAGTTACCTTATCTTTACGATAATATCGGACACAACAGTAGCAAATAGATTTTAAAAAATCGGTTTGGGACTGTCGTGATCGTGGACGAGTTATCTACCTTCTCGAATATCGTGCACCGAAGTCGAAAGAGTCGAGAGAGAACAAAAATCAAATAAATCTCTCAATTTCTGCAAATATTTAAATCCAGAAAGACAGGGGTCTAACTTTGGGCCATTTCTAAGTTATTCACATGTATAATTGTATTATGGAGAGGATATATGTTGTGACAGCTTGCGTCCGATCCTTTTCTATAATATTTATGCAATGAAATTGATTTAAGTTCAAAAACAAGGGGTTTGGGGGCTGAGGTTAAGCGGGGCTTGGGGTTGAGGGTTTAAGGGGGATGAGGGCGGGGTTAAGAACACCGACACTGCAGAGGCTTTCATGCAAGGTGTTTTCCGACCAACACAGTCTTACAGGTGAATACTGAGGAAATCTGAGGTTTGTCTTGTATTAAAACATAAAATGATAGTGCTTTCTGTCACATTTTGAAAAATAGGTTGCTTGGTAAGAAAGTAGGTAGGTAAAGAAGGTAGGCACAGTAGGTAGGTAGGTAGGTAGATGAGTGGATGGGTGGATAGGTAGTTAGGTAGGCAGGTAGGCAGGTAGATAGATGGATGGGTGGGTGGATAGGTAGGTAGGTAGATGGGTGGATGGGTGGATAGGTAGTTAGGTAGGCAGGTAGGCAGGTAGATAGATGGATGGGTGGATGGATAGGTAGGTAGATGGATGGATGGATGGATGGATGGATGGGTAGGTAGATGGATGGATGGATGGATGGGTGGATAGGTAGGTAGGTAGATGGGTGGATGGATGAATAGATAAGTAGATAGGGTTGGTAATTAACAATTGCTATCATGACTTAAACAGTGCTTCCTTGAAAGGTACAAAAAAAATTTTTTTTTTTAAATAGATGAAATAAAATCATTAGCTTCATGACAAAAATTGGGAAATTAAAAAAATACATTTCCCGCCATAGAACCAGATGTGTTAATTGTGTAACTATTGTGATGTTCATTTAAAGAAATATTCCTACTGATGCTGCTGTAAGCATTCTTGGCATTATAATCAATGGACAGCACAATGTATTGCTGAATCTCTGATATCAAAAGGCAATGACGACAGACCATTATCCATCACATACAGTCGAGATCCCGAGACGAATGACTCTCTGACACTTCAAGTACACGTGACCATTCTCCGATTCCTTTTATGGCCACTTCAGTACGTATATGGAAGGTCGCTAGTGCCATACGCTTCCTCGTCAGATTAATTTGTAATGAATCAGATTGAGTTTAGTATGTGGTTTGTATAGGAGCTATCTCCCTAAAGAATAAAAACACCACGTGCTTGTTGCCATTAACTTCTCGCATGAGATGATAAATCAATATAACAGCCAAAAGTACTTCAAAAAGAAATTTTTACTACGATTTTCAGGATTTTTGGTAGGAGTTATCTCCCTTGCCCATGTGAAGATAAATTATTTTTATTTGAGGACATTTTTACAAATGCCATGATAATGTAGCATACCTCCTTAAGTCTATTGACAAGACCGTCTTTAATAGTCCTCACTTATTTGTATATCACAGCAATATGCACATATACGTGTATATATATGTAGCATACATCCTTAAGTCTTTATGATACCATAAAGAACATTTGTCATTATTCCTTTGAATTCTTAATGGCAAGTGTAAGGCAACGATAGTATTGTGTACGTATAAGACAACCTCAAGTCTCTTTCTCAAATTGAGGCTCAATCGCCGATTTTACGTCATTTTGACCTACTTGTATATATAGTTATCAGTCTCCAAATGACAGTTAGGATACTTACATACATCTTTAGTGTTATATCACTTGGTTAAAGTGGTCCGACCCTTTCATAGTTAACTTGAAACATGTTCCATTTTGTTTGAAGGAGGGTGGAGTCTCGTTAAAGCAATGTATAGAGTATTGTATTCAAAACAAGGTACCATACACCCTTAAGGTTGTGTTTAAATTGATATATTCTTTATCACGTTGACACAATAAGTATTATTACACGTTTGGTGGTTTGTTTATACACAACTTCATTTACACTACAAGCACTTTCTATGTAAATGTCAACGCCACAAAAAATGTGAAACACAAAGATGTGGAGACTTCGAGAGAAGGTTAGTATACGCAAGGTCAGTTGAGGATTGGCGATGCGTTGTTCGACATGTAGCTTGGTGTTATTTCTCCAGAATCTTGAAATCGTGCCGGTCAGGTGAAGTGGTTGTGTCCTCCTTGGGCCTTGTAAGTGACGGCCGGTTTGCTGCGAAGATATCATTTTGTTCGATGTGTTAAGGGAGATCGATGTCACGTGACAATTTATCTGTCAAGGTATACCATTGTTACGTGACGATCTGTGTTTGAAGGGAGATCGTTGATATGTAAAGGATGGGGGAGGAATGAGGGGAAGTGTTGAGAGCGATGCGGGGAGAGATTTTTCCCCCTTTAGTACAATCAAGTCATTGGGGTTACAAGTATTACTCTATTTAAATTCAATACGTCAATTTTTTTATTCCTGGTTGAATAGAGAGAGATTGGACGACTTAATCAGGTGAAAATGACAGCAATGATATAGATATATATGTTCCAGCTGTTACACACGTAATCGTCTGAACACGACAACTAGTAAAACAATACGATAACAACAGCTTGGTTTATTCCCCTGACTTAAAATTCGTTTAAGAATAGTTTAATTTGAAATTGAATCAATGATTTTGCGAGTATAAAATACTGCTGGTGTTATCGATTTCTCGGTGAACAGATCGGCGCGGGATTCTCGGTGGATCATTTTTACTCGGACAGCCGCTTGTTAATCTCTACTGTAATCACGATAAGAGTTTTGCCTGTAATATGGGTGTCTGGCATTTGATTTACTTCCGATCCTGTCATTCCACCACATATTATCTCCCTTATTTCGACTCTTCAATGAAATTCTCCGCTTTCCGCTATTCCCGTATTGTCAGCGCTTATTTCCATTATTGTCTTGTAATCTCATTTTTCTCCCACCATTTCTGGACACAGAGATATTTTCACCCTTTTCTGCCTGTTTCTCTTCTCATCAATCCGTATATTATTATATTTGCTCACACAATCCACATATGTACCTCATGTCCACCCATTCGTAGATTATCTCCCCTTATCTCAGTACCCAGCGGTTCACAAACTCCACCCCTATCAAAAATATGCTCATTAGTTTCCAACCCTTCATTGTAATATTTCAGCAATCCACAATAATTTACTTTTATTTTCATCCCTTCTTAGACTGTCACAGCCTGCTCAGAACCGGACACAGATTGTCTCCCTTATCTTCCACTTCCTCACAGAACTCTCTCCTTTATTTCCAATTCTCTGTAAATTATCTACATTTCCCTTAACCGAACAAAATCTCTCCGTTTTTTCCAAGGTCCACAGACTGTTTCCTTTATCATTATTTCTCCTAGGCTTGTCTTTATTATTTTCAACTTTTCGTTAATGATCTATTTAATTTTTTCGCCTGTTCTTCCTACCCATAAACTGAAATAGGTAGTCTCCAAACATTATATCCTCTATCACTCGCCTTCCACACTGTATGTAGCTTCAGTTTGTCCTCTATCACTCGCCTTCCACACTGTATGTAGCTTCAGTTTGTCCTCTAACATTCAGCTCACACACTAGGTGGCTTCAGTTTGTCCTCTATCACTCGCCTCACACACTGTATGTAGCTTCAGTTTGTCCTCTAACACTCGCCTCACACACTGTATGTAGCTTCAGTTTGTCCTCTGTTACTCGCCTCACACACTGTATTTAGCTTCAGTTTGTCCTCTAACACTTGCCTCACACACTGTATGTAGCTTCAGTTTGTCCTCTATCACTCGCCTCACACACTGTATGTAGCTTCAGTTTGTCCTCTTAACACTCACCTCACACACTGTATGTAGCTTCAGTTTGTCCTCTAACACTCACCTCATACACTGTATGTAGGTTCAGTTTGTCCTCTAACACTCACCTCACACACTGTATGTGGCTTCAGTTTGTCCTCTAACACTCGCCTCACACACTGTATGTGGCTTCAGTTTGTCCTCAAACACTCGCCTCACACACTGTATGTAGCTTCCCTTTGGTAGTATTTCTTTGTCATATAGACCATATGATATCGACAGTGATTAAAAGGGGCGTTTTGATTGGCTAAGGACAGGTGAGACTGTTTCAAACGAAAAAAAGCGCCAATTTGAGGTTTTCTCGAATTTCGTGGTTATCGCGATATTACATTGGTTTTAGGATGCTATAGTATGCTTGTTTTATGTATAAACGGGAGATCACGTTAATTTCAAATATAATTAAAGATTTAACGAGTGGCAGTAGAAACCATGCTGGATTTTAGAGAACGTAAATATCAGGTGTTCTTTGTCTTTCCGATAGTATAATTTATTCATTTATTCTTCTGTTAGCGTTTAGTACAGAAATTAAGAAAAATACCCCGTTACCATGGAGATTATACTGGGGAAAATGCAAATTAAAGGTTATAAATCTTTTGGTGTAACAAAAGAAAAATAACAACAAAATATGTATCACAGAAAACAGATCAGATTTGCACGTGATCAGTTCATAATATCCAGATAATTAATTAGACGTTCGGGTTTTAAGTTGCAATGTCACATGACTGTAATTCGGAAAATCGGCAGTACAGAAAGATAAAGGAATTATTGAAGCGGAGCGTTCTTATTACGGAATTCATCCCCACTATTAAATTGATGACGCGCGTGACATAAATACGAATAATACAGGCGATAGTCATGTGAGGAGAGAAGCTCTCGTAACGGCTTGTGTAGGGATGTGTTTTACAATGGTTTTTAACATTGAGAAATCTGTACGGAAATACCAGCCATGCCATCATTTTGTTTTGAAGAGATAAGGCTGCAGATGTTTTGCACAGCAGGTCACAGTCTAACAGTTTATACAAGTCTTTTGATTGATGTTTATCGAGTCAGATTCCATTGCATTTGTCAGGTTCATGAACGCTGGATGCAGCCAAATGAGGGGAATCGAGATGGGGGTTGGGGGGGGGGGGAGAGAGACTTCTGAACTTCCGGTTTCAAGCGTTACCTTCTTCCTTCAGAATAAATTGTTTGCACGAAAGGAATGTTAATAAACCGGAATACTTTAGGACTAACATAAATAAATATTATAAACAAAGAAATGAAATTCTGATCCCTGATCCCTTATTTGTCATCAAATAACAAATGTGGGTTGTGTTACATGATATAAGAGTGCACGTGTTACACGTGGGAATGCACGTGAGCAATATGTAACGAGTGACAACTGTCATTGCAGTCATCATGCCCAGCCTGTAGAAGTGTAGACCATCCAATTTAAATTAATCCCAAAGCAGTTTATACTTAATGTCTAACAGCCTTCGTACATGATACCAGACGAATATTGTGACGTGGTCTCAATTAAGAAACGTGATGACTACCTACTCTCTGTATACAAGTTTAACTACAGTCTAGACCTTTGTCAACACGGATTCCCATTTCAAGACACGTGTCCATGCTTTAGGCATGTTTTGTTTTCATGTCGTTGATGCTTCGACGTTTAATTTCAAAAATGATGATGTGGAATTTCGTAATACGGTCCAATAGTCAGCTCCTAGATTTGTTTGCTAACACGTCCTTCCGGATATTGACTTTGGGATCTAATGAATTGGTGAGCGGATGATCTGCTCACAAAAACCTACCAAATGTATGAATTCAAGTGAACATCGACACACCAAGGGGATTGATAACCAGACGACACTGGTAAAAATAGCATGCTCTCCATTAGCCTCAGTAATATAGATTCTTTGGCGATTTGTTGCCCAGGATGAGAATGTCAGCCAAAGTTACCGGCCTCCCGCATGGTGTTTAATAGAGAAACCACGAGAATGTCAGCCAAAGTTACCGGCCTCCCGCATGGTGTTTAATAGAGAAACTACGAGAATGTCAGCCAAAGTTACCGGCCTCCCGCATGGTGTTTAATAGAGAAACCACGAGAATGTCAGCCAAAGTTACCGGCCTCCCGCATGGTGTTTAATAGAGAAACCACGAGAATGTCAGCCAAAGTTACCGGCCTCCCGCATGGTGTTTAATAGAGAAACCACGAGAATGTCAGCCAAAGTTACCGGCCTCCCGCATGGTGTTTAATAGAGAAACCACGAGAATGTCAGCCAAAGTTACCGGCCTCCCGCATGGTGTTTAATGTGTCAGCCAAAGTTACCGGCCTCCCGCATGGTGTTTAATAGAGAAACCACCAGCCAAAGTTACCGGCCTCCCGCATGGTGTTTAATAACTTCTACAAAATTGGTGTTTAATAGAGAAACCCATTGGTGTTTAATAGAGAAACCCACAAAAATAACCACGTTACCCTCCCGCATGGTGTTTAATAGAGAAACCACTAACTTCTACAAAATTACCCATTCCACAAAAATAACGTTACCCTCCGTGAATAATGATATCCTCCCAAAATAATAAGACCCTCCATGAATAATGTAACCCCTCATGAATTTGACCCTTCATAAATATTGTTACCCTTCATTAATAACGTTACCCTTAAAAAATGATAACAACCCTTCCTGAATAATGTTGCCCGCCCTGAATGATGTTACCCGTCATGACTAATGCTACATTAACCCACCCTGGATGCTATTTCTCTCCCTCAGTAACGTTACCCTCCATTAATAACGTTACCCTCCGTTAATAATGTTGCCCTCCATGAATGATGTTTCCCTCCATTAATAACGTTACCCTCCATTGATAATGTTGCCCTCCATGAATAATGTTACCCTCCGTGAATAATGTTGCTGTCCATGAATGATGTTTCCCTCCATTAATAACGTTACCCTCCATTGATAATGTTGCCCTCCATGAATGATGTTACCCTTCATAAATAATAACAACCCTCCTTGAATAATGTTACTCGTCATGACTAATGCCACATTTACCCTCCCTGAATGATATTTCTCTCCATGAATAATGTTGCTGTCCATGAATAATGTTACCCTCCATTAATAATGTTACCCTCCGTTCATAATGTTGCCCTCCCTGAATAATGTTACCCGTCATGACTAATGCCACATTTACCCTCCCTGAATGATATTTCTCTCCATGAATAATGTTGCTGTCCATGAATAATGTTACCCTCCATTAATAATGTTACCCTCCGTTCATAATGTTGCCCTCCCTGAATAATGTTACCCGTCATGACTAATGCCACATTTACCCGCCCTGGATGTTATTTCTCTCCCTCAGTAATGCTACCCTCCATGACTAGTTTTACTCCCTTTCTAGATATCATTAACCGAAGTAAATTGTCTTGTCTATATTCAATGTACCTTTGTACACCTAATACTAGTACGAGAGAATTGAATTTGATGTTGTTGTACGAGAAAGCCGCCGAGAAGATTTCATCTCATGTTCCAAGTCTAATAATCTAATAATGTATTCTCCGTCTCCCAACACCATAGACGCTACCACTAACCTTTCCTCTTTTCTACACGGGCTATTTTTGAGCATATACGGGATCCTAACTCTACACCAATAAATATCTCACGTCACTGCTCATTAAGGGAATTTTAGTATTGCGCTTATTCTGTCGAATTTTATAACAGAAAACGAGGTTTTTTTGCGTGCAACTCATTTTACGTCGCGCCGCGTCCATCGCCCGTCTGTTAACAATTTATTGATGTGCTGATATTTTAAATTTGCCGAGTGAAATTTGATTTATTTTGTCAAAAGGACCAGTTGAATAATTTAAAATGTTGTGTTATAGAAGGATCTCGATCCCCTAGGGGTCAAATGACGCGAAAGGAAAATCGAGGATACCGTAACACATGCCGCCTTCAAATGGTTGTCATCGGAGTAGAAACAGACGTTAAACACTTCATGCTGACACCTTTGAACAATGAGTTGACACATTGCTAAATTACCCCTAGGATCGTTGACACCTTACGTCGTTGACACCTTGCTTTGTTGACACCTGGGTGCGATACCTATTGTGTTGACAAAATATTGCACCGGAGCTTTAGTACCAAAACACCTTGGTATATTGACTTCTTTGTGCGTTGACACATTAGAGTATTCAGTTGACATTAAAGTACGTTAAAAACCTCGATACGTTGACACCTGAGAACGTTGACACATTGGAATATTTCGCTGACACCATAGAACCTTTGAAACCTGGATACGTTGGCACCTCGGTTTGTTGACACCTGGGAACGTTGGCACATTGAAGTGTTCAGTTGACACCATAGAACCTTTGAAACCTGGATACGTTGGCACCTCGGTTTGTTGACATCTTGGGAAGTTGACACATTAGAGTATTCAGTTGACACCATAGAACCTTTAAAGCCTGGATACGTTGGCACCTCGGCTTGATGACATCTTGGGACATTGACACATTGGAGTGTTCAGTTGACACCATATAACCTTTGAAACCTGGATACGTTGGCACCTTGGTTTGTTGACACCTTGATACCTTGACATCTAGGGACTTAAGCACCTCGGTTTGTTGACATCTTGGGACGTTGACACATTAGAGTATTCAGTTGACACCATAGAACCTTTAAAGCCTGGATACGTTGGCACCTCGGCTTGATGACATCTTGGGACTTTGACACATTGGAGTGTTCAGTTGACACCATAGAACCTTTGAAACCTGGATACGTTGACATCTTGGGACGTTGACACTTTCGAGTGTCCAGTTAACACCATAGAACCTTTGAAACCTGGATACGTTGGCACCTCGGTTTGTTTACATCTTGGGACGTTGACACATTAGAGTATTCAGTTGACACCATAGAACCTTTAAAGCCTGGATACGTTGGCACCTCGGCTTGATGACATCTTGGCACGTTGACACATTGGAGTGTTCAGTTGACACTATAGAACCTTTGAAACCTGGATACGTTGGCACCTCGGCTTGTTGACATCTTGGCACGTTGACACATTGGAGTGTTCATTGACACCATAGAACCTTTGAAACCTGGATACGTTGGCACCTCGGTTTGTTGACATCTTGGGACGTTGACACATTAGAGTATTCAGTTGACACCATAGAACCTTTAAAGCCTGGATACGTTGGCACCTCGGTTTGTTGACATCTTGGGACGTTGACACATTGGAGTGTTCAGTTGACACCATAGAACCTTTGAAACCTGGATACGTTGGCACCTCGGTTTGTTGACATCTTGGGACGTTGACACATTGGAGTGTTAAGTTGACACCATAGAACCTTTAAATCCTGGATACGTTGGCACCTTGGTTTGTTGACACCTTGGTACCTTGACATCTAGGGACTTTGGCACCTCGGTTTGTTGACATCTTGGGACGTTGACACATTGGAGTGTTCAGTTGACACCATAGAACCTTTGAACCCTGGATACGTTGACATCTTTGGACGTTGACACATTGAGGTATTCAGTTGACACCATAGAACGGTAAAAACGTTAATATGTTGATAAGATAGTGCACTGAATCTTTTGGATATCTTTGGACATTGACATCTTCGTAGGCTGACTGACAGTGGTGTACGTTACCGTTTGATACTGTAAAAAAAAACCTTAGTGTGTTAACACTTTGGTACGCTGGTATCTGGATTTGTTGAGACCTTGGTATTTTGGCTCCTTGGTACAGTACCTTGGTAAATATACACCTTGTTATGTAGACATCGTTGTACCTGCTTCATTGACGTCATGACACGTTCGCACTCTGGTGCATTGAGTCCTTGGTACGCTGATACCGTTCCTGGTTCGTTGACTCCTTGGTACGTTGCACTCTGGTGCATTGAGTCCTTGGTACGCTGATACCGTGCCTTGTTCGTTGACACCTTGGTACGTCCACATTTTGATACATTGAGTCCTGAGTACGTTGACACACAGGTACGTTGTTGGATTCTGCGTTCGTTCTTTATTGTCTGAGAACTGAAAACACTTAAAAAGACGGTAACTCCAAGTCTTCATTATTTTGGATGTGTGTATATAAACAGTACGGTCAATAATCAGTACCTTGTTACTGAATGCCATGCCATGTTTTGTCATTCCAAAGTTATCTTTAAGAAAAATCAAGAAAAACAAATATGTGAACAAAATCTTAATCATAACTCAAATTCTATAAAAACGGCAAATATAAACAGAAGAACTATTTATAAGGATACTCATGCAAAAGTACGAGGAGAATAAGACCATGTGTTCTGGAAGAGTAAGCGTCTTCTGCTTCATCGACTACACCCGCTATGTAAACCTTTGTCAATCCAAGTAAGTGTCACGTTCTCAAATGAGAACTATGTATACAACAGCGGAAGCAAATGGTAAACTAACGTGCACCAAACACGTCCAGCTTCATATCGCGCAAAGAAATAGAATATTTCTCAATGCGATTACTAAACTAAAACCAGCGGATGCCAATTTCCGGTTCGAATGAACATACGTAGGATGTGTTAAGCTTTGCCTAATACCGAACTGCACACGACGAATTTTGACGAAAAAAAAAACAGAAACGAATATAAGATATGACAAACAAATTTAAGTCGTGAATGATTGGTCATCTGGAATATGCTGTGCTTAACACTAGTTTCTTTATCGGGAACTTCTTCTATTGACTTAAATTGATGTTATTTGATGTTTGTTTGTTGTTCAATGTAAGATTTCGAAACAAATCTATATCTTTACTTGGTATCCTGGATGTAAAAGTTGTTTTTGTATGTTAGTGATGACACATTCAGAACACCGCTGCTTTCGGAAGTCTAGGTCTGAAGCAGGAACTACCTGTCTTAACACACACGACGCGGTGGAGAGGGAATTCGCTTTAATTATTAAATAGTCTCGAACGGCAGAAAGGATTTCTGGGAAAGATTGATCTGTTAACTTTGCGGTATTTTAGAGTTCGCTTTTCCATTAGCATTACGTATCATATGTTAAATCTTAATTTTGAATTACTTTCACTGCTTAAGGTGTTAGCGGGATATTGTGAGTCGCCATTTTAAGCCAATTATCCCCGTTGATCAGTCTAATCAAAATTAGTAGCTATTTCTGTCTTCATGACGACTAGAAATGACTCCCTATGTCTTACTGGGGGCGTAAACATCCTAGTTTCATTTTTGTAAAGCAGACTTTTCCTCGTATACACAGCAAATTATTATCTTTATGCTTTGGTTGCCTGCAATGCTATAAAGGAATGTTTCCCTGTCAGTAGCCTTCGCAAATAGAGTCATAACGGGCGTACGATTAGGTTTAGCAACAGCTACAAAATCTGTATTGATTGGGAAATTGGATGTTGCTTCTCATTCCTGGTCAATCGCAGTTACCAAATCTCATGAAAATTCGGACAAATTGTTGTCATCAATTTCACGTTACCATTTACACGTTCTAGGTCAAGGTCATAGACTCTTCAATTTAAAAAAAATATTTCGTGAGCTTAATTGCATTTTTCCGAAAGCACCTCTTATTTCTCAATAGCCCCAACCCCACCCTCGTGCGCTTCCATCAGGTTCAACACGATGAGCTGAAAGCTTGTTTCGTTGCTGTTATAAATTAAATAATGTGTATATATTTAACAAATGCAACTTTATTCTCCGACCTTAAAATGATTAATTTGCTTTTCACAGTGGTGTCGGAAAGTTTAAATATTGCTAGTGGTATTATACCTGTTTGGCTCCAGAAAGGCCATTTTCATGACGTCACCGGAAATAATGGAAATAATGTTAACGAACCTTTATATCTGAAGTCCTCGTTCCTATTAGGATACTGACATTTAAGCATTTTCGGATGTCATTTTTCTCTTACGAGTAATACTTGTTGAAGGCTAGTCTAACGACGAAGTCTTCTCCTTTACATGGACGGAATGAAACGGCACATTGTGTGAAATTGATTTAAAACGTTATAAAATAACGCTAATTGTGATTGGTAATAATGTTATTAATCATGATAATATCTCACAAGCCTCCCAGCAGAAATTTCTTGCACGCTTCCTTACGCGCGAAAATACCGACAGTCTGTTTCACACGTTCTCCGTGTTGAAAAATATAGTATAATTAATATAAACCACTTCATAAAAACTATGATACCGTAGTAAAATCTGTTTCAAAATAGTTGAAAGCCGCAATGCAATCTGACAGGGATTGAAAATTTATTTGTGCATTAATTTTCTTCATTACAATATAATTATAAACAGATCAGAGTAGTCTCCCTTACATAAAATAATTTCTATTTAAACTACTTTTTATTTTTGTTGGAATTATTGTCTTTAAATCATTCCTATAATTCGCATTTAATGATTCCTTCGTTTTATTGAGATCATTATTCTTAACATGAACTCTGCTGAACGCAATAACTAATAAATCCTGGAATTCTTTTCTAAATAACGTAACATGCCCCCTTAAGTCAAACAAGTTATAGCCTGCATGGCTTTGATGAGTTCGTGATACAGAATATTTGTTTGTTTTCCTCATTTTTTTGTGGGCGGTAGTTTCTAGTGTCATCGATCGAATGGACTCCAACTCACCACGAAGAGCATTGATTCGCTCATGAGAGACACTGCTTCAGCGGAAATGGGAAATTGTTGCAATAATAGCGTTTGTGTTTTAAGCGAAACCCAGTATCATCTGATTGTCATAATATCTCATTACCAATCATTATCATATTTTAAAAACGATTTTGAGAACTTTTCATCTTTATAGTTAAGTTTAATTCCCATGCTTGTTTAACTGTAACAAATGTAGAATGGGAACTATTTCACAGAGCAAGATCAAACATGTACAATACAACTGCGCTGTATATCTTTCGCGTTTTTTGTACAGAATTGTAATTTCGAGTGAACAAGCAGGTTAGTAGTCCCCAGACGGGAATTTGTTGGGAAGTTGACTGTAGTTTTACACTGTGTCTATCTCTCCTTCCGCTACATGTATTTTGCCTTGGTTTTACAATTTGACTTAAAGTCTTACCTTTGCCCTACATCAAAGAAAAGGTTTTCCAGGGAATTATTGTCTACACTACTAGTCACAGACACTTCTAACTTGGATATAGGGTCACTTTCCTGGCATTCTTGGCGTACATGCATATGTGGAAAAGGATAATTAAGCGAATTACCGTCCCAATCCCTCCATAGTTGTGAAATTATTAACTTTATTTGTTATGTATATAACCAAGACGTACTTGAATCGGATAAATTAATGTCGAATGATTTAGCGTGCTATAAGGTTATGAAATGACTACGTAGCTATTTCATTGTGAAATGATTTAATCGTCTAAAGAATCATGTCAACCGATTGAATCGAATATTAAAATGAAATGTGTTTCATCTGTTACAATAACGTTGATTGGTCCAATTGCTTATTGTGGTGATTCAATTTGTTATTGAAATATTGAATAAATTGCCCCCTTTTGACAAGGATAAATTATTCAATCGATAATTATATTGATGACTGATTTGATCGGTTATTGTAATGTTGACTGATTTGATCGGTTATTGTAATGTTGACTGATTTGATCGGTTATTGTAATGTTGAATGATTTGATCGGTTATTGTAATGTTGACTGATTGGATCGGTTATTGTAATGTTGACTGATTTGATCGGTTATTGTAATGTTGACTGATTTGATCGGTTATTGTAATGTTGAATGATTTGATCGGTTATTGTAATGTTGACTGATTTGATCGGTTATTGTAATATTGAATGATTTGCTCGGTTATTGTAATGTTGACTGATTTGATCGGTTATTGTAATATTGAATGATTTGCTCGGTTATTGTAATGTTGACGGATTTGATCGGTTATTGTAATATTGAATGATTTGCTCGGTTATTGTAATGTTGACTGATTTGATCGGTTATTGTAATATTGAATGATTTGCTCGGTTATTGTAATGTTGACTGATTTGATCGATTATTGTAATGTTGACTGATTTGGTCGGCTATTGTAATGTTGAATGATTTATTTAGTTTTAATAAATTTTGATAATGCTGAAGGATCTACTCGCGTATTGTAATGATTTAATTGGATATTATGTTGAATAACCCATTATAATAAAATGGAATAATTTAGTCGGTTATTGTAATGTTGAATTATCTACCACTAAATTATCTACTATCCTGATATTCAATATGTTAACCCGTTACTGCAATCTTGAATGCTTTAAGCTGATATTTCAACGATTCCAGTAGTGCTTACAGAATAACAGCCGGTAAGATTGGTTCTGCTCACACTTTCAGATATTGTAGGGATTCAATTCAAATTTGATTAAATGTAACGTTCTAGATAATAAAACTGAATGAATGGATAAGAGATATATCGTCTTGCGAATGTCAGACATCTTTTAAAATCGACATGGAGTGAAGTCGTTCTTTCTGTGTTTTCGAGAAATATAATTGATATGTTCTATATTTAGTTAATATACTGTAAGATTAAATTTATATCTTTTACTATGTGAAGCCTTTACGTAACGTGTAGTTGTTTTTATGTATAAGTTTATGTAGATCTCTAGTTTAAACTACTCTCGGTTCCGTGTGTTTTATGTATTTCCGTTACCGTGTCTTATTCAGATGTCGTTTGTGGTTAAACTTCAACAAAGTGAATTTTGATACATGTAATTGTCGGCAAAATAAATGAAAAAAAAATCGATTGTCGCTTATATTTTAGCAAATTTAAGCACAGAACTTGCCGCGACAACGGAAATGTTGTGAATCGGATTTACACTAAGTGAATCATTTTACTTGTCAGATCAATTTCACTGACATTGAGGACCTCACTGTCTTGTGATGGGGACATGGGAAAGTCATGAGACATGATATGATTTTAAGTACGAGTTCAGATACACGTAACCTCCAAATGACCTCAGTGTGACCTCTGGAAGAAGGGCGTTTTAGCGTCACATCACTTGTAGAGCATACTGTATATATGTATATATATACTTCACTATTTTCCTTCCGGTTATCTACTATATATTTGTATATAAGTCCCTCACTGGAAAACGCGTGGTGGGGGATGGGTTGGGTTGGGGGCGGAGGTTCTTATTTTAATCCCACCATTTGATGATGGTTGGCTATTCAAACAATTTTTGTTTTCGCTTTAGAATTACTCGAAGGATCTTTCTCAAATTGCATATATAGGTTACCCATGGTCTCTAGTTGTGCCCATGTGATTTTGGGACTGATCAGAAAAACAAAATGGCCGAAAGACGGCCATATTAGATTTTGACTTTGCAAGTTTGTTTTCGCTATTTCTTGAGAACTACCCCATAGATCTTTCTAAACTTCCATATATAGGTTCCTTTTGGTCCCTAGTTATTGCAATCTAATTTAGGGATTAATCAGAAAAACACAATGGCCGACAGGTGGCCATCTTTAATTTTTAATTTGAAAGTTTGTTATCGCTATTTCTTAAGAGGAACTTCATAGATCTTTGTTAAATTTCATAAGTCGGTTCTCATTGGTTCCTAGTTGTTCCAGTTTATTTTGGGTCTGTGATCGCTATTTCTTGACTCCAGTTCGGAACTACAACATAGATCTTCTTCAAATTTCATGTGTTTGCTTTCTTTGATCCCTTGTTGTGCCTGTTTGAGACTGATCAGACAAACAAAATGGCCAACAAGCAGCCATTTTGGATTTTGCTAGTCACTATCATCGCTATTTCTGCAAAGGAATGTTGAAATGTCTTATCATTAAAAGCAAAAACATAGAGGGGAAGAGAAAAAAGGGAAAAGATCCAACTTTAAAAGAGCATATAAAGATCAAACAATGGTGGGCGCCGAGATCCCTATGAGATCTCTTTTTTATTGTCTTTCCGTCCTTCCGTCTTTACGTTTTTTTCCGTTTGTCTCGAATCTTACACTTGAACTTCATACCTTGGGTAAAGCTTCACTCTGTTGAGGCAATGTTGCAATTATGGTATCAAACATATCTCATTCTGACCTACATTTTGACCTTTGACTTACCCAAAGTTCTACATTATGGACCTTTGAGTTACCACATAGTTAACAAAAATGTCTGCACTATCTCTACACTACTAGTTTGTGGAACATGATACATTGAGTACGGCTTCACCTTGGTGAAACAGTGTGTCAATTAAATAGGGGGACTGTAGTTCACAAAAGTATGTAGTTATAGTGCATTATATTTAATATCGCAAATGAGACGTTTTTCATCTGATAAATTTATGAACAATAAAATCAATTTGGATGGTGGGAACAAGCAACAACACAATATAGTGCTTTCGAAGAAGAGAAGTTATCAATATCAAAATTCATATTTTTTATGGTTCATGTACCTCTTATTTTAACCAGTTTTACGCGGTCGCCTTCTAGGTTTCAATAGTCTAGACACCTAGCATCACTGACGAGTCCTAGAAGGACGAAACAGCTGTATGATGTATTATAACTGATGAGTCCTAGAAGGACGAAACAGGTGTACGAGGTAGCATCACTGACGTGTCCTAGAAGGACGAAACAGCTATATGATGTAGCATCACCGATTGAGTCCTAGAAAGAGGAAACAGTTGTATGATTTAGCATCTCCCAGAAGTCCTGGAATGACGAAACAGCTGTATGATGTAGCATCACTGATGAGTCCTAGAAGGACGAAAAAGTTGTATGATGTAGCATAACTGATGAGTCCTGGAAGGACGAAACAACTGTATGATGTAGCATCACTGATGAGTCCTGGAAGGATGAAATAGCTGTATGATGTATTTTCACTGACGAGTCCTAGAAGGACGAAACAACTTTATGATGTAGTATCACTTATGAGTCCTAGAAGGACGAAACAGTTGTATGGCGCAGTTTCAATTTGTAATTTGCTTATATTGTGTCTAATTCTAAATTGGTTTTTAAAGTTAGAGTTCACTTGTTTTTTTTCTGTATAACTCTTAATGTTCTATAACCGTTGAACTGTGTGAAAAAAGGCTGCAGTTAAAAAACACAATTTGATAAAATTGAAGCCATCAATCACACGGAAATCATGTCATTTGAAAAAACTCTTCTCTTGTCCCTAATTTGCTTATTGGTCCTTAGTTTTGTTATGACTCATTTGTGAATTTTGGAATTCGTCCACTACAAGCATACATAGTCAGTCTGATTAAACTATAAAATGCATTTTAGCCATACAGCGATATTTCTCAGTGTTGCAGTACCTAAATTTCCATTGTAGTCTTGTTTGATATCCGGGCACTTTGGAATGTGAAAGAGGATCTCGCCGTACGCTTACTGTAGTGTTGACACTGTCGTCCTTCATTTAAGCGTACACAAACATTGCACGGCGCCTCCTGTCCTAACAAGTTGTAATCGGATTTGGGAGAAAATCGGTTCTTTTTTTCTTCGAATCTCCCATTCTTGAACCCATCAGTAACGATGTTAAAGCTTAAGTTATTTGCTATTTTAATTCCACAGCAAATTGATTGCTTCAGAAAATAGCCTTCCGTTGTTAATGTTGATCTCTATTGATTGATTTTACCATTCGATTTCCTGGTTTAAACATGTAAAAGTTGGAAGAGGACTGCTGCAATGATCATATATAAAAAAGGAACGTTCGGGGGAAAATCTTATTGGTGTTTGTTTAGTACAGAGAACTTACATACTTGTAAAACGTTTCAAAGATCTTGACAAAATGTAAAACACCCAGATGATTGCATAAGCACAGTCATTAACAGTCTAGTTCACCAAGCCGCTTTATTACTTCGTTATTATGTTGGTATAACTTGTGCAGACAAGAGTCTGATCGAACGAGACTAACCCATTAATTTATCGTGGTCATTAAATGATTAAATTCGATCTCGATTCTGCCGTGTGGTTTAAAATTCGAAACGGAGTGTTCCGTAACCTTAACGCATTTTTTTCCGAATCCGTCTAAAATGCAACGCTTGTAATCACATGCGTACGATCTTGCACGTACTCTGCTACCCTACCTGTTTTTTTCATGTACAGACATACTTTTCTCCAGAATTCTCGAAAGGCTGTTCGGAATGTGTGTCACATTGTCAGAAAAGCAAGTTGGCATATGATACAACAATATTTTTTCAAAGGCGGAATGTCGCATATATTTATAAAAGTGTCAGTTTTCTCGCTATAAATCAAGTTGTCGCCCATAGTTAAACGATTGTCAGCCAAAAGTGTATGCCCTAATGCTACAATACAAATGTATGCATATGAAGAAATCAGGTTGGAATAATTTTATGGTTTGATGATGATGATGATGATGATGATGATGATGATGATGATGATGATGATGATGATGATGATGATGATGATGACGAGGAGTAGGAGGATGTGTATATATTTTTTGTTTCTATTCCAGTGCCGTGTGGAGGGTGAAGGAACTGGGCGGATGTATATAGGGATTATAAAGAAGAGGATTTACACTGTAAGATTTTTTTTATCTTTCTTGGTTCCTCCAGACTTTCTTTATAGTAGGTGTATTTATCTATATATTGTTGTTTTCTGGTAGACAATAGTTGTCTCATAAATGTATGATCGTTTCTCTTCACGGAAAAAATCTATTTTAAGAACATCACCATGAGCTTGAATTGGAGATCGATACACACATTTCGTAAACAGAATGCGTTTTATTGTGTCTAATGTCTAATTACAATTTCTTCTATCTTTAACACTTGTCTTGGGTCTCATCTAAACGTGACATTTGTTGGAAAAGAGTCTTGCATTTTCAAAAGAGTCGTCATTTATAGAATCTTCACACAGGAGAAATAACAAAAAAGTTTGCCACAAATGTTGTTTTAATCGGCATTTGATATCTTGATGACAAAAAAAATATTTTATATCTCCTGACTGTTCTCACTGAACATTAGTCTGCAGAAAAAGCGCGTAACAGTTTAACCCCCGTGGTGACTTTGTTTCAAGACGTGCTTTGATATGCAAGTTCTCCGTTAATACCTCAAGTGTTATGTTGTGATATATAAACATGTTTATAGCTGTCTAAGATAAGATACAGTCGACCCTAATGGATTTCTGTACAGACAATGTACATTCAGCGCATGACTGGTGAGAAAAAGTGCATTTTATCGGCACGCATGCATTTCTCTCACTGTGTGTAAACTGTAACGCACTGAATGACGAGCTTACATTTCCCGGTTGCTGTGTAGGAACCTTAGTAGAAAAGATATATATCGTGAATAACAGTATTTAATACTATATTTGTTACATGTACCGATAACAATGATGCGAATAGTTTGGTTTGAGTGTTTCCGAATTCCCGATACGGGGAAATGATTGGATTTTCTCCGGAGAAGAATTCATTTCACTGAAATTTTAAAAGAACCAGACCCACTCCTCGACCGATATTATATTATATCAAAAAACAATTCATGATTTTCTATTTTCCTTGTGTAGCAAAAGTTCTGTCTAACCCTGCAATACCGCAACTTTAAAGTAAATCGCTACCAATCTAACGTAATAAATAGTTTTTACAAAGAATTCGAAACGACTCAGTGCTAATTCATAATTATGCGGGAAGTCCTGCCCTCTGACGCATGCGCAAAAAAATGTAAATAAATCTGCCGTCTTCCAACATGGCAGAAAGCGTGCGAGTGAAGCGGGGAAGAAAACGTGTTTTGACGGACTCTGAGGCGAAGAAAAAGGAAGATGGTTGCTTCATACTCTGTATCGCTCTCTGTTTGGCTCTCGTGTAGTATCACTCTAAAATTATATTCATGAATACTCTTACCGAATATTTGCTTTAGATAGATCCATTTCACGATGTTCTATATGTTTGTTACCATATCGTAGCCCCCATTTGAGGGCCTCTTTGCAATTGATCGTATTTTTTCTCTTAATCTGCACGTTTTTGTGTCATATCTAAACATTGAAAGATATGATCAATACATACGTTAGATGATTTCCATACAGGATATATAGAATATTGATTGCATTTATCGGTAAAATCTCTTTACAAGCGATGTCACATAGACATACTACTCACCTCTTCCTCCATTTTTGTTTTGGTTCTAACCGCGGCTGAACGTATCACGTGACATTTCCTAATCAATATTCATATTCTGGTGTTGATTAATGAAACTAATTCCGGCACCGATATCTCCGGTACCCTTTCAATTTCATTTTCAAAACTTTATACAAGTCTTTATTTATATATTATCTATTAGTATACAACATTTCCAGTCAATGAAATATGAAAAAAAATATCCATAACGGAGTGGGTCTGGCTTTTTAACTTTGAGACGTTACAGAAAGGAAGCTTAGGTGTTTTAAATCGATCTCCACAGCAACAACAAAGCGTGTTTCAAACATGTGATTTACATTTATATTGTTTAAATCGTTAATGCATACGACATCGCGCGTATGCAACGAAACATCATCATGAGTGCTAGTGAACCAGGAAAAGACTTAACCAGAGTCTCACATACGTTTGACGGCTATATATATCTTGCAGAACGTCTGGTAGCGTACTGGTAACGCCTCCACAAAAGGCGATTGGGGTTCGATTTGAGTGTCTGACATGGCATGATATTCTTACCTACCCAATCAAATGAGTTTTCCACGGTAAAGAGTACTAGGAGTACTGCCGTCGCGTGCTTCATGAAATTATTATTTCGCATTTGTTATATATATATATATATATATATATATATAACAAGGTTGCAGTTTACAGTACTTCTTATGAATTTTGTTTAGTGGGCTTCCCATCTGATTAACCCAATTCTTTTCTAATTCACAGTAAAGTGTTTTCTGTTCATAATGTGTATTTACTTCCACTTGATCAGAACAGCAAAGATAAACACCAATAAATATAACATTTCCCACTCAAAGATATTCTCTTGTAAGGTTTGTTAAGATGACCAAACTTCCCTCGATCGTGTCGATTTATCAATGTTTTTATATAAAAGGAGGAGTGCCAATTTGGGCCTTCTGGCGGCCATGACCGATATTTTTTATTTCTTGTGTAGGAATTCCTTGGGGTTAGGCGGTCATGATATGACATAAAATTAAGGTCAGATCTGAGCCATTCATTAGTTATGGGGGGGTAAAGTGGGGGGTAAAATTCATAAACAGCTCCATTATGACAGACCTACATTATATTTTTGGATTTTTTCTTCTTAATTTTCATGTAATCCGATGTTTAAATCCGGATTTAGATAGGAGAAGCTGACCTAACTTTACTTTCATTCTATGACGAAAAGGACACGCGGACGCACGTTGAATTTGAACCGGATTATTTTTCAAATCTTTTTCAGGCATTCTTAATGATATCGTGTCACGCAACAGATATTGCATTCGTTTTATAAAGAAATACACGACAACTTCACTCAATGCTTATCTTGGTTTCTCAAATCAATAACAAATGAATGAATTGAATTGACATCATATAAATCATGATAATGGAATATTGTTGTATGACGTATACATTTTACATGTAGATACGAAATGTAATTCTCAGTATATAGAGGGGTCGATATGCGTTTTCAATTTCTCACAATTGCCTCGCGCCATTAAAAATAACGAAGTCATGCAGGTGTTATATGATCAACCCCTAGGTAGGCGTTAATTACAACGGTTTCTCAATACTCTCCTTAAAGTTATGAAATTAATAATACATATTAATTTGGCCGTCTCGACTCGTCTAGACAGCAAGGTGCCTCTTGAGCCAGAGACAAGCTAAGACAAGCCAGTTTTCAATACTACTGCCTGGTAGAGATTTTCTGCTTTTGACCACAACAGGTGTAAGCTATTGGACACCAATTGTGGTCATCTTTGGGGCCAGAGGCCCTATACAAGAGAGATTTGTGTTTCAGTTGTTTAAAGAAACAAGACCGGCTTGTTGAAATAGTTAGATGTCGAATCTCAACAAGGATATAATATGTTTTACATCGCTGCATTATACATATAAAATATGATGATTGAATGGCCAACACATAGGTCTGATTAGGATATAGTAGGATGATGACCAATTCAAATTGATTTTTTTAAGATTTGTCGCACTTCAAAAATACATTCTAATATACTATAACAAGGTATCATATGTTCGAACCCTCCATTCCTGATATACAGACACGTAGCGTAGGTGCTGACGTTCCCCAGGGTTCAAATATAACAACAATTTTAGACCACGGAGTCGATCTCTAAAATGCTGTAGTAGGTCACCGAAGCAGTCGACTCCATCTTTATTTCATCCCCTTGTCACTTCCTGTATCTACTTTCATTCTTTACTTTAGCTATTCAACTTACTTTTCTATCTTTTCTCGTCTACTAAAATTTCATTTCCAGTTGATACTATCTCCATCAATAATATGGTCATTGTAAGTATCCTTTAACATGATACATTTACAAGATTTGTATAACGGATGTCGTCGACGAAGTTGGAGACGCTTACTCTACTGGAACATGATCTTATTCTCTTTGTACTTTTTTACAGGTCTGCGTGTGACTTTTCCATCATTCATCCTTTGCCCGTAAGGGAGGTATTTGCAATTTAATTTTGTTTTGCCGAAATGTACTTTATTCTCCTAAACATGTATGAAAGACAATGGCAGTTGTTAATATTAGTGTATTGTAACTATTTATCTAATGAATGAACCGTGTCAATTCTAAAAATATCGATATCCCGGTCTTCCATAATTAAAATGAATAGACCAAAATAATTGGGTATTAATAAAATTTCATTGATTTTTTAGAATGATTTTTCAGTTCATTTTTTTTTAAAATCTAACAAATTTAACCTCAATTTCTGCGAATGATATTAAATTAATCCTAGACAAGCTTGCTCATGTTTTACTGAAATTGAAGTGCTTTAGGCAGTCACAGTCTAGCCTTGAATAGTGGTGAATCTGCACTCCACTTCTGACAGCACCTGTTGTTGCCAATGCGTGCATATTGTAGTGACGTGTGACATAATTAGCCATGAAAGTGACTATAATTATCCCAGGCACGTGCTACACTAATTGCCCGCGCTACGTAATAATTACATATGCATATCTTTCTGACATGACAAGTGGTATATTTGGAGATTGTTAAATATATATATATGAGAAGACATAGATAGATCTCGCTATATTTACAGCCAGCGCAGGGAACTTGTTTATGTTTACGATACACAACGTTGTCCTTGGTTACAAAGATCTGTTATTTTATGAGAGTAAATAGTATTTGTTCTGTTCGTATCTTGGATCATTGTAAAACATGTATACATGCACAAGCATGAACGCCACGTAAATAAATTTCAACTGAATCCGTTTTTTTTTAATATTGAATGAAAACATTTGCACCACAGTCTTATTTCTTTGAGAGTGGCCATTGTGTTTGTGTTACCCTAGTTTTATTCTTTGATGTTTATTGAAAAAGTAAAAAAAAAAACTGAATGAAAGATAGATCAAATAATACATTGTTTGCACTTTAACAGTAAAATCTCCCCTGCTACAACTGAAGTTAGCTAAACGTGAGAAATACAAACATTTCAAGTGCCTGGAAATATCAGCCAGCTTCAGATTGGCGTCAATAAAGTATTCTAGAAAAAACAACTGTGCAATAGAACTTTAAATTACATAAGACTTCATTTGATCTTTTCTGGAATTAAAGTAACTGTAGTTCATCAAACGGTTTGTTTAAGTGAGTTAAAACCATTCACAGTGTTGTAAAGACATCTCACCTTGAAAAAAGAAGGTTAATAGACTTTTGAAATTGAGTTGATGACTGACAGTGAAATGTACATGACTGACGGTGAAATGAATTCTCTGCGGTTTATTTCGTTTGATAAAAACAAGCGACCTTGAACGAATTTTGCCAACACATACATCTCTCTTAACACTTACCTGAAGAACAGGGATTCGTACACACAAACCGTTTATAAGCAATTGGCGTAAATTTTTGAAGTAAGACTGTATGTCTTCCTTAGCCTGGAGCTAGTTTCCTCGCTGGAACAAATACCAATTATGTTTGTACAGTGCGATCTAGTTTCACACAGTTTAAAGGGTTATGTAAGACTTATCATTATTATTAATTAACATTGGACTGGTGTTCCTCATCGTTTCGAAATACATCTGCCAGACATTGCAGACATGTATTTGCAACCACGAACGTCATCAAAATGAGTTGGTCAGTACGCTAATGACTGCTGCTAATTGACACCTCGTTACCATATGACTATGACGTCATACTCGACCATTACATGGTCGCACTATTATTTTAACATTATGAGATTTTGCGACAAAGCGTAACAGTGTGACGTCATGTTGGGGGTGTGACAGCTTAGCTTTATTATGACATCATACGAGTGTGTGACGTAACTATTATGACGTCAAGATGAATATGGGTCAGGGCTTAGTCATAATGACCTCATATTAATGTGCGTCATAGTGTAAAAGCTGTTATGACGTGACGTCATGCTTATTCTAGATAGAATGCATGTGTCGTTTAGATTGTCTTGCAGACAAATTGTGTTCACGGGAGGAGATTATAACTAGAATTGATATCACAGACGCATTTGTTTCCTACTAATTAATCTTAAATGATACATTACTTGGTATTTTGCAAGGAACGTTAAAACAGACAACACTGAACGGAATAGTTGTCCACCTTTGGTTCTGATAATTTCAATTATGACGTCACAATCTCGATGATTATATGAAGCTCATTTAAATATGCCTTTTTTCTGACCTTTTTTGGTCATTTCCGACATTTCCCGGCTTTTTCCGGCTATACACGTCTTATCTCGTCTTGCAATGGAGATTTATTTGGGTGATATCCTAATTACGTGTTTTATCCAGTTCTCCAGAACAACCAATGTATCGTTGGTGAAAACCTAGAGCCAATGTCACTGTTTGACATTATGTCTTGATCCTCTATACTACGTAATTTATGGGTCGATACAAAGCCTGATCAACACTATAGAGAGATATTTGATGCGGCAGTGAAGCGATAACCGATTACTGGTATGGATCATAAGTAATGAACACACTGGAGGCACATTATGGAAGGCAACTACATATTACATGTTCCAAGGCCACGAGAAGCTGTAAAATTAGACGTAATGATTTTTAAGGTCTTTTTTTGTATTTTAGGGAGAGAAAACAATGCTAATAAAGATCCATTAATTGTCAAAGAATAAATAAAATAGCACGGCGTTTACACACTAACTGGGTGCCAATGAGTGTGTTTCTCACAGTGAAAAACTTCCTTTAGGATAGAGAGGATGGTCTCTCCTATACAGGTGATCGTTATAGAGAGTCAACAAATTGCCATCAGAGAACTGGTATTCCTAGGCAGGCGTTCGCATTTGAGAGTATATAAAACAACCGCTTGAGTAAAAATAAATGGTCTTTTAAGAGATATGGAACCCAAAGAGAGTCTATGAAACTGCCAATAGGTTTTAGATAACTGATCTTCCCAGACAGAAGGCTGCAATAGAGAGTGTATATAACTGTCATCGTGGTAGAGAGAACCGTCTTCCTTGACAGATGGTCGTTATAGAGAGTGCCTTAAACTGCTACAAGAAGGAGATTTTCTTCCTAGACATGTGGTCGCCATAGGTAGTATATAGATATATTCATCATATTTCGCTTAATACGTGAAATTATCTTAAGAATGAGAAAACTGGTCTTCCTATGTAGATAATCGCTAATGACGGTATATCAGTGCACCATATAGTTACAGTATACCAGTACAACCTATAGTTACAATATACCAGTACAACCTATAGTTACAGTATACCAGTACAACCTATAGTTACAGTATACCTGTACAACCTATAGTTACAGTACACCAGGACAACCTATAGTTACAGTATACCAGTACAACCTATAGTTACAGTATACCAGTATAACCTATAGTTACAGTATACCAGTATAGTTACAGTATACCAGTACAACCTATAGTTACAGTATACCAGTACAACCTATAGTTACAATCTACCAGTACAACCTGTAGTTACAGTATACCTGTACAACCTTTAGTTACAGAATACCTGTACAACCTATAGTTACAGTATACCAGTACAACCTATAGTTACAGTACACCAGTACAACCTATAGTTACAGTACAGCCTATAGTTACAGTACACCAGGACAACCTATAGTTACAGTACACCAGTACAACCTATAGTTACAGTACCTATAGTTACAGTACAACCTATAGTTACAGTATACCAGTACAACCTATAGTTACAGTATACCAGTACAACCTATAGTTACAGTACAGCCTATAGTTACAGTACACCAGGACAACCTATAGTTACAGTATACCAGTACAACCTATAGTTACAGTACACCAGTACAACCTATAGTTACAGTATACCTGTACAACCTATAGTTACAGTATACCAGTACAACCTATAGTTACAGTATACCTGTACAACCTATAGTTACAGTACACCAGTACAACCTATAGTTACAGTACACCAGTACAACCTATAGTTACAGTATACCAGTACAACCTATAGTTACAGTACAGCCTATAGTTACAGTATACCAGTACAACCTATAGTTACATTATACCAGTACAACCTATAGTTACAATATACCAGTGCACCATATAGTTACAGTATACCAGTACAACCTATAGTTACAATATATCAGTACAACCTATAGTTACAGTACGACCTATAGTTACAGTACAACCTATAGTTACAGTATACCAGTACAACCTATAGTTACAGTATACCAGTACAACCTATAGTTACAGTATACCAGTACAACCTATAGTTACAATATACCAGTACAACCTATAGTTACAGTATACCAGTACAACCTATAGTTACAGTATACCAGTACAACCTATAGTTACAGTATACTAGTACAACCTATAGTTACAGTATACCTGTACAACCTATAGTTACATTATACCAGTACAACCTATAGTTACAATATACCAGTGCACCATATAGTTACAGTATACCAGTACAACCTATAGTTACAGTATACCAGTGCACCATATAGTTACAGTATACCAGTACAACCTATAGTTACAATATACCAGTGCACCATATAGTTACAGTATACCAGTACAACCTATAGTTACAGTATACCAGTACAACCTATAGTTACAGTACGACCTATAGTTACAGTACAACCTATAGTTACAGTATACCAGTACACCCAATAGTTACAGTATACCAGTACACCCAATAGTTACAGTATACCTGTACAACCTATAGTTACAATATACCAGTACACCCAATAGTTACAGTATACCAGTACACCCAATAGTTACAATATACTAGTACAATCTATAGTTACAGTATACCAGTGCACCATATAGTTACAGTATACCAGTACACCCAATAGTTACAATATACTAGTACAACCTATAGTTACAGTATACCAGTACACCCAATAGTTACAATCTACCAGTACAACCTATAGTTACAGTATACCTGTACAACCTATAGTTACAGTATACCAGTACAATTTATAGTTACATTATACCAGTACAACCTATAGTTACAATATACCAGTACAACCTATAGTTACAGTATACCTGTACAACCTATAGTTACAGTATACCAGTACAACCTATAATTACAGTATACCAATACACCCAATAGTTACAGTATACCTGTACAACCTATAGCTACTATCTCTATGAAGAGTTGATTCCTTATAGACAGGTGATAGCTTTAGGCACGTAGTAGATCTATACAGATGGTCGTTATATAGAGTGCTATATCATTGAAGATATTACACGCTACAGACAGGTGTTAGCTATAGTTGCGTAGAAGATATATAGAGATGGTCGTTATAGAGAATGGACTATCAAGGTAGATATTACATGTTAGAGACAGATTTTAGCTACAAGTGCGTAGTAGATATATACAGATGGTCGTTATAGAGAGTGGTCTATTAGATAGATATTACACGTTATCGACAGGTATAGTTATAAAGTGATCCACAAGTATTTTGTAGCTCACGTACACGTATGTTGTAAAGCTATATTTTCCCGATACATTGGTTGTATTAGTACCTATATGTAGGAGCGGTTTGGAGAGGAACGGTGGCATGAATTGAATGCGGACGATATTTAAGGACAATTGAATTAGGAGATCAATATTTGTTTATTTAATGATACGTATATTTAACTGTTGTAGTTTTCTATGTGATTGTGTATATCAACTGTAGCCAACTCACAGTTGGCAAAAACTTGTTAGTCAGCCTATCCTAATCCCTTGTCATCAGTTAAATCTCAGGGCCTGGCACCTCTCCATGGCGACCTGGCGGAGTTATCGACCTTGGTGGGGTAATTACAACAGTTTCATTCATCGCAGTGGGATTGGTGAAATGTGAATTCCAGAGCAGTAATGGCCGGGTTATAAACTTGTCAGACTCGGCTATGGTAATGATGCTGTGATTTTAAACCAAATATCTTCGATTTTTTTATTTCCCATTTGACGCAAGTTCAGGGTCTTTCAGTATACTGTCATGTGTTTTTGACAGGCCTTTCAGTATACTGTCATGTGTTTTTCACAAGCCTTTCAGTATACTGTCATGTGTTTTTCACAGACCTCTCAGTATACTATCATGTGTTTTTCACAGGCCTTTCAGTATACTGTCATGTGTTTTTCACAGGCCTTTCGGTATACTTTCATGTGTTTTTCACAGACCTCTCAGTATACTGTCATGTGTTTTTGACAGACCTCTCAGTATACTGTCATGTGTTTTTCACAGACCTCTCAGTATACTGTCATGTATTTTTGACAGACCTCTCAGTATACTGTCATGTGTTTTTCACAGACCTCTCAGTATACTGTCATGTGTTTTTGACAGGCCTTTCAGTATAATGTCATGTGTTTTTCACAGGCCTTTCAGTATACTGTCATGTGTTTTTCACAGACCTCTCAGTATACTGTCATGTGTTTTTCACA
Organism: Ylistrum balloti; assembly: GCF_031769215.1. Taxonomy (NCBI): domain Eukaryota; kingdom Metazoa; phylum Mollusca; class Bivalvia; order Pectinida; family Pectinidae; genus Ylistrum; species Ylistrum balloti. The sequence continues at coordinate 459,390 of NW_026782248.1, read as the reverse complement.
AGCCTTTCAGTATACTGTCATGTGTTTTTGACAGACCTCTCAGTATACTGTCATGTGTTTTTCACAGACCTCTCAGTATACTGTCATGTGTTTTTCACAGGTCTTTCAGTATACTGTCATGTGTTTTTCACAGACCTCTCAGTATACTGTCATGTGTTTTTCACAGACCGCTCAGTATACTGTCATGTGCTTTTCACAGGCCTTTCAGTATACTGTCATGTGTTTTTCACAGACCTCTCAGTATACTGTCATGTGTTTTTCACAGACCTCTCAGTATACTGTCATGTGTTTTTCACAGGTCTTTCAGTATACTGTCACGTGTTTTTCACAGACCTCTCAGTATACTGTCATGTGTTTTTCACAAGCCTTTCACTGTCATGTGTTTTTCACAGGCCTTTCAGTATACTGTCATGTGTTTTTCACAGACCTCTCAGTATACTGTCATGTGTTTTTCACAGGTCTTTCAGTATACTGTCATGTGTTTTTCACAGACCTCTCAGTATACTGTCATGTGTTTTTCACAGACCTCTATACTGTCATGTGCTTTTCACAGGCCTTTCAGTATACTGTCATGTGTTTTTCACAGACCTCTCAGTATACTGTCTGTGTTTTTCACAGGCCTTTCAGTATACTGTCATGTGTTTTTTTCAGTATACTGTCATGTGTTTTTCACAGACTCTCAGTATACTGTCATGTGTTTTTCACAGACCTCTCAGTATACTGTCATGTGTTTTTCACAGGTCTTTCAGTATACTGTCACGTGTTTTTCACAGACCTCTCAGTATACTGTCATGTGTTTTTCACAAGCCTTTCAGTATACTGTCATGTGTTTTTCACAGGCCTTTCAGTATACTGTCATGTGTTTTTCACAGACCTCTCAGTATACTGTCATGTGTTTTTCACAGGTCTTTCAGTATACTGTCATGTGTTTTTCACAGACCTCTCAGTATACTGTCATGTGTTTTTCACAGACCGCTCAGTATACTGTCATGTGCTTTTCACAGGCCTTTCAGTATACTGTCATGTGTTTTTCACAGACCTCTCAGTATACTGTCATGTGTTTTTCACAGGCCTTTCAGTATACTGTCATGTGTTTTTCACAGACCTCTCAGTATACTGTCATGTGTTTTTCACAGACCTCTCAGTATACTGTCATGTGTTTTTGACAGACCTCTCAGTATATTGGCAAGTGTTTTTGACAGACCTCTCACCCTGATTAAGATTATCATCTTCAAACTAAGGCTAGTCGACTCTCGCTTTTGTGCTTTGATTAAGATTATCATCTTCAAACTAAGGCTAGTCGACTCTCGCTTTTGTGCATACCACCCATTGCTGTTTTGCTGGGGTAGTCGAGTTCATCACGTGACTTCTCGGAACCTTGCTTTAACCCTTCGTTTTGATCAGATTTCTTACTTTGTATAATGATGTAATAGTCGAAACCTAATTCGCCAGTCATGTTTTAATTCTTGCTTTGTAAAATGACACCTTTTTTACGCTATACGCGTGACAGAGGGAAATTAACAAACTTGAATTAATCTAAATCTGAAATTGCATGCGCAAAGACATTGTATACACTCTCCGAACGATAATGATATGAATTAGTGTTAGGTCGCTCCTATCATTGTTTTAATTACGACGTTGTTTGTAAAACGGTTATGCAAACTTTTTAATAGTACAATTAACAGTAATACACTATTTTAATATATATTTAAGTGTTATAATGCTTTTAACAGTTATGAAATGAATACATAACCATTTAGTGTCTTTAGCAATTTAAACACGCTTCAGTGAAGCCATGAATCATGCAGGTATAATTTGTTAATGAAGTTGTGTTCGCTTTTAGGCAGTGTCGATTTCATGCTAATTTTAACCTGTTATATACATAGACTTCTTGTTAAGGTTTACATGATTTTTCTCACATCAAGGCTTTTGCGTAAAGCGATCGGCGACAAGACTACAACAATCACTTTGTTCATAAAGATGTATGTGGTTAACAACATGTTTATATCGTGAAGGTCACGGTACATATCTCTTCGTGGTTGCTTGAGCATCTTCAATGACAACAGTGCATACTTCTAATATTTTTTTTATGTTTTCGTTTTTAAGTAATAAATATCCAGTGCAGCCGGTCTTCCTAGTTCTCCTCAATATGAATTAATACAGACAGATTGCTTTGAAAACCTCACAAAAATGTAGTTAGTAATCGAGATATCTTTGCTTTGATCTAATACCTGTACTGGATGATGCCATCTTTATACTTGCATTGACCGTATTTTGACCACAGACTTTTGGTTCGAATTCTTTCTATATATATATATATATATACCGACATATGATGAGTGATTGGAGCTATTTCTGTGAGACACGGAATATCATATATATATATATATATAAGTGGGTATCCGCATTCCTTTATACAGGTTTGAGGCTTCCTTAAGCCGTGTACATTTTAATAGCCTTCTTGTTTCCTCCGCCGCCGTCCGCCGTTCGCCGTCCGCCGTGCGTAAACTTTCAATTCAAATGACTTTTTTCTCAATAACCAAAAGGCTCAGTTTACTGATATTGGGCCTGTAGCATGATGGGACAAAGGGCTACCACGTTTGTTTATATGAATGGCCTTGACATGCTCTGAAGGCCACAGGGGTTAAATATTACAAAATGTTTAAATGACTTCTTTTCAATACCCAAAACCCACAGGTTGATAATAGGCATGAAGCATGCTTTGCGTAAGGACTACCATGTTTGTTAATATGAATGACCTTGACTTGCTCTCAAGATCACAGAGGTCAAATATCTTGAAATGTTTAAACGACTTCTCAATAGCCAAATGTCCCGTGGTGTTGATATTAGGCATAAAGTATGCAAGAATGAAGCGCTACCAAGCTTGTTAATATTGATGACCCTGACCTTGGTTTGAATGTTTAAATGACTTCTTCTTAATAAGCAAAAGCCAGGGGTGCTGATATTGGGCCTGTAGCATGCTTGGATGAAGGGCTACCATATGTGTTCATATTATTGACTTGCTTTCAAGGTCACCGGGGTCATATATGTTAAAATCTTTAAATGACTTCTTAATAAGTAAAAAGGTCCTGGGTACTGATATTGAGCCATTAGCATGCTGGGATAATGGGCTTACAAAGTTGTTCACCTTGATTTCCTGTCAAGGTCACAGGGGTCAATTTAAATGCTTAAGCAACTTCTTCTCAATAACCTCCTTTTGCATTAAGTAATAGGTCCAGAGTAATGTTATTAGTGTGGTGCATGTATACAAAATATTATTTCAAGTTTGCAGAGAATATCTTCGTGAACCAACAATGCCTTATATGTAAGCTGTAGTGTAGTTGAACAATTAATTTTAGGCCTATTTGGCTTCTTTCATATTTAGGTCATTATAATCAGATGACCTTTAAGGTCCGTGGGCTTCTTGTTAATGTGTATAAACTGTTTTGTCTTACTTGAGCGGTGATAGAATCATTGATTGATCCAGCATCACTGAAATTAAGTGACAAATATTCTATCATTAACATTGGGTAAAAGGAGGGAATATAAAGGTATGATAAGCTGATTTGCATATTCACACTGTTATGCTACTAAATTGATATTACATTGATCATTTTCAACCGAACTTTTAAAGCGGCTATTACCTTAGATTTCAACATCGGGAAATGGAGAATTCGGCTTATGAATAATAAAATATATCCATAATAAAGCGATACACGACCTGTAACGTCAAATTTGCTGTTTTGTACATAATTTCGCCGTCGGAACATTGTTTACCTTCACTGGTGTTTATAAACATGTTCACGCTCGGTTGATTACGAGGAAAGCCGAGTGGGTCACATGGCTTGTCACGTGACAAAGTCATTTACTTCCGCCGCAATGGATACTGGATTACGAGGTAAACAAACGCATATGTATTATGCATGACATTTGCTGTTGCGCCTTTCTGCTAATTCTTCTTTGTAGTAAATTATTCTATAGTGTCATAATGTATAATTTTTAACAATCAATCATAGTAATTCGTTTTGTTTTGGCTTTGTCGTGCGAGAATTATCTATGTCAATGGTGGGGCCCCAAAGGGGTAAATATAATCGGGGAAAAAAACTCATTGTGCAGAAATGCAAAGGAATTGATACTTTGTCTGTACACATAAATATATATTGCACTATTTATTATGAAGGCTATGTTTATCATCACGGTTGTTATTCTTACAGTAACACCAGCACCGTCATATTTTTACACTTAGAACGAATACTCCAAATTTGGCCTCACCTTGCAGTCAAACACACATTGTCGATAGTAATTTCAAGCGAATAACACAACTATTTTCATTCAACATTTATCATATAATACTTTTAGTAGTGTTGTTCATAACATATTCACGCGTCAAACACTGGATATTGGATTATAATCAATGACAGGCGGATACGTTATAATTATAGGACTGACGTTAAGCTAACCAGTCAAGCAGCAGCTTCGCAAATTCTGGATCCGTATTCAGTCCAAGATCCTCCTTCATCTTTCGCCACCTGATCTCCTGGCTAATAAAAATTCATACCTGTCCTCTTTTCTGGTCTGATTCCTTCCTCTTACGCTTTCTGGCACTTTCTGTAACGTAACGTTTATGTTCTCGTTGCTTTTTCGTATTTGCGTCCGCCATATTGCTTCTTTCTAGGCTTATACGCGTGCGCAGCATCAGGGTTACGAGCGGTAATGTATGAATTAGATCAAGATCGCAATGTTTACATTCTTTATTTTTTAGATATCAATAAAATGGTTGCAGCGACTTTTAATTTCAGTAATAAACAGAAAGTCTTAGTTTTGTAACATACTATTGGAAAATAGAACGATTTATATCGTTTTCTCGTAGTGTTTTTAACGTTATAGTCACTTTAACTGAACATAAACAATAAATGGTTTCAATACTTAAGTTTTCCATGTTGCTCACTTCAAATGTGAATATTTTGCAAATGAACATGGGCGGGGCACCTTGATGGCGCGTTCCTGATTCAAGTTAGATCCATTCATCAGAATTTTCATGTTTAACTGAAATTGATGTTTTTATTTCTCGTTGGGTCGTTACATGTGGAAAGCCTCGCATGATTTCCGGTTAAGTCACTAGTTGGTATGACAAGGTCACGAGCAAGCTCGCATCGTACCATGCAGTTATACTGGATATGTAGCTGATGTACAGTACAAAACATTGAAGAAGGTTCCCCCACGCATACACGGATTGGAAACTTATTTATGTGAGCTAGAGGCACAACATGTTGTGGTGGGTGTTTATGACTTGCAAGAGGAAGATAATAGGGTCATGTACTTTAGGTTAGAGAGCTTTCTTATGTAATAACATGAACGTATACTTCTTATACACTCGTCACCTGAGTAAGTTTGTTTACAATGACCACGTATGTACAGATGTCAACACCTGTCACCTGAGTAAGTATGTTTTACACTGACTACGTATGTACAAACCCGTCACCTGGCTAGGTTGTTTTATACTGACTATATGCAATGTCCACACCTGTCACCTGGATAAGTCTGTTTTACACTGTCCATTTATGTACAAACCCGTCACCTGGCTAGGTTGTTTTATACTGACTATATGCAATGTCCACACCTGTCACCTGGGTAAGTCTGTTTTACACTGTTCACTTCTGTACAAACCCGTCACCTGGTTAGGTTTTTATACTGACTATATGCAATGTCTACACCTGTCACCTTGGTAAGTCTGTTTTACACTGTTCACTTTTGTACAAACCCGTCACCTGGCTAGGTTGTTTTATACTGACTATATGCAATGTCCACACCTGTCACCTGGGTAAGTCTGTTTTACACTGTTCACTTTTGTACAAACCCGTCACCTGGCTAGGTTGTTTTACACTGACTATATGCAATGTCCACACCTGTCACCTGGGTAAGTCTGTTTTACACTGTTCACTTTTGTACAAACCCGTCACCTGGCTAAGTTGTTTTATACTGACTATATGCAATGTCCACACCTGTCACCTGGGTAAGTCTGTTTTACACTGTTCACTTTTGTACAAACCCGTCACCTGGCTAGGTTGTTTTATACTGACTATATGCAATGTCCACACCTGTCACCTGGGTAAGTCTGTTTTACACTGTTCACTTTTGTACAAACCCGTCACCTGGCTAGGTTGCTTTACACTGACTATATGCAATGTCCACGCCTGTCACCTGGGTAAGTCTGTTTTACACTGTTCACTTTTGTACAAACCCGTCACCTGGCTAGGTTGTTTTATACTGACTATATGCAATGTCCACACCTGTCACCTGGGTAAGTCTGTTTTACACTGTTCACTTTTGTACAAACCCGTCACCTGGCTAGGTTGTTTTATACTGACTATATGCAATGTCCACACCTGTCACCTGGGTAAGTCTGTTTTACACTGTTCACTTCTGTACAAACCCGTCACCTGGTTAGGTTGTTTTATACTGACTATATGCAATGTCTACACCTGTCACCTGGGTAAGTCTGTTTTACACTGTTCACTTTTGTACAAACCCGTCACCTGGCTAGGTTGTTTTAAACTGACTATATGCAATGTCCACACCTGTCACCTGGGTAAGTCTGTTTTACACTGTTCACTTTTGTACAAACCCGTCACCTGGCTAGGTTGTTTTACACTGACTATATGCAATGTCCACACCTGTCGCCTGGGTAAATCTGTTTTACACTGGACACTTATGTACACACCTGTCTCGTGTATTATTGTGTTTTACTGTCCAATACAGGATTGGATATTTCATTTAGTGGATACAATGTTAGATGTTATATGTCACGAGGTCGGAGACTCCTTCCTACACCCGATTTCCCTTCAACTCCAAAATAAAATTCGAGATCATTGCCCTGGAGAATATTTTGTGTTTTTCTTGTGGAACTGAAATTCGAATCCGTTTATCCTGTCGTGGTTGCCGCCCTTAACGAGACACTTTGCTCCGAATACCTCTGAATAGAATGCAACGCGCCTCCCGTATGTTGTTCGATGAGTTAGCTACCAGCTACTAAAAGGGGCCCGCCTCCAAATGTCAATGTTTATTTACAGGTCAACAGGAACAGTAAAGGAACACAGATAATTCGATTAGCCCATTCCCTCGCTACTTCTTTTTATGCGTTGTGTCTCTCTCCAGCAACCCCTTCCCCTCCCTTACCGGACACCCATCACCTGTTCCTCACCCGGACGTCCTAGATATGAGTTTTATTACAGCTTTCTCTTTTCTTTTCGCCTTTACAGAAGAAGGCATATTAAGGACTTAAGCGATGTCTAGCTGATTATGACGCAATTTCCCCAGCGCATGATGGATGTGGTGATCGAACTTTGAATTTCGTGATAAAGATTTTATCTTAATTAAATATTAAACCCTTTCGATGTAGTTTCTACACGGTTTTCTATATTACGCAACTCAAACCATTAGCACTAACAGTTGTAATCAGAGAGATTGATCATCCTAAATTACTGAATTATCAGGCTTAAAAACGTTACGAAGGGAGGTCATTTGATTCGTAAGAATAAATAGCACTCGACCTCTGAAATCTCAGCATTGATCCTTTGGCGAGCTTGTCGATAGAAAAAAATTGTTCTGTCCTCGATAAAATTCACTTCGATATCTTTTTTATAAATGTGTTATGGGATCGTGTTTAGAAATTAATCTCGCTCAGCTTACTTGCAAATCTTAGGAGAAAAATTATATTTGATAAATGTCGTGAAATTCAGATAACACGACTTGCTGATAAAAGCTAGTGACAAACTCTGGTTCGGAATGATTCGTGTTAATTTGTGGACTGTGGAAACAACGATAAGGCGAGGTTTACATGTTTGGAGTTTGTTAGCTACATGGCAAATTTTAAAAAGTATTAACTTTCTTGCGAATGTACAATGTATTTTTACAATTATGTTCTATGCTAGTTGTGTAAACATATAGAAGGAAGCTATTCTATTTATGACTAATATGTCCTGAATGCGTGTTGTCCTTGGTATGTTATTGTAATATATGTTATTTCAAGTTGACTTAGATACCAAAATATGTAATTATGTCACCGTCATGTTTTCTTTTCACGGGAATATCTTGCCCAAAAAGAAATTCATCGTAGTTGTCTGAAAAGGTTGCTAACACATTACAAGTTCTTAAAATGAAATTTTATCATAGATTTAAAACAATCACAATGGTTACCCAAGAGAAAAATATATATGAATATTAAATTACTTCGTCAAAAATATTGAATTGATAAAATATATATGAATCGAAAACAACGATTGTCGCGATAAAAACGCAGTACAAGAAAATCACCATGGCAGAATTTAGAGATCACACAGGTGAAATCAACATAAATTTATTAATATTTACACTTACTGTATGTAAAATATAGTTTTGTTAACAAAAATGACCTTGACCTACATTGAAAGTCATAAATACTTAAAAGCATCTGATATAAAGGTACATACTACATTTACACTGTTGGGTCTCATGTTTCTTGTAATTCTACCTCTAGCTGTCAAATGTCTTATGTACTCTGGAAATTACAAGCTAGAATATATCGAAAGCAGAATACACTTAAAGACAATCTAAAATTGTAGAAATATGACATTTATATTGGATAATGAAGCAAGGAAAACATTTGAGGAAGTGCAGGCTTTAAGGAAAGTCCTCTGGAGATTTCGATCGAAGCAGAGGAGGATTTCACGGATCTGTATCTGTGAATGTTATGCCATTCCTTCTTTATTGACATAGAACAAATCGATACTTTCTTTAAATTAATTTTCATTCGTAATTCTTCGTCGTTGAGAATCGCATGCACGTTGTAAAATCTTATCTCGTCTTCTGTAGTTTTAATTTAAAACCTAAAAAAATCTATCTAAAGTCGATATGTTTTTTTTATTGTGTAAATGTTCATCGAGTAGGCAATTTATTTATTCTGTCTGGGAATGTCAAAATATATTACTACATTCTAGGTTTGCTCTGCACCGGAAACGAAATTTTAAGATTTTCAGCGTTGATATCGACTTTACAAAGATCTCTATTTGAAAACGACCACTCGTTCCAAGAAGGTTCAATAATTTATACTTCTTTTGAAACGATAAACTTAACGTGCACTCATGGAGATTGATGATGCTTTATTTTTATTTATTTATTATTTATTTGTTTTTTTTATTAATTTATTCGATATTGATCTCTTCAAGAAACTTTGTGAGGTCATTTTCTTTTCATAAAAAACTGTATAACGGTCAGAAAATCATTAATGGATGTGTTTACGTCTTGATGTCATTTTGACATGAAATGATTCATGAACGCAATCACGTGGTAGCGTTAACATTCATGATAGTCGCCCACAAGATGCTGAGTAAGTTATAATATTCAAATAAGAGAGTTACCGTTAATGATTTGGTCTTCCGGTTCCGGTATGGTGATGGGCGTTATTTACTCAGCGGATCACCGTTTTTCCTGTTTTTCGAGAGGACAGCATTATTCAGACGCGAGTTCTGAAAATTCCGACTCTGTTTCGCAATGATTTTGTTGTCTGTTGTCGTGGGATGACAGTCTAAAGTATATTTTGACAAGGTCCACAACAAAACCTTATATATTTATACCTGTATATCAATAGAACTGTATACCTGTGCGTTTTCCTGTATCATTGAACATTGGTCATTGACAAAATTTCGTCACGGTCTGTTGGAGCGCGGGTATTATATAGGCCAATGTCGAGTGTATCTCAACTTTATAAGAGGCCCAAAGGGCCTTACAAGGAACCATGGCGTTAGACGGCTTTATGGTCATGATTCAGAGAATAGACAATAGACTAGAAACTGGACTGGGAGCGATCGAAGCTCAAGTGAAGACAAGAGATAAGATTGAATTCTCTGTGACTTCCCTAGCATGTAAAGTTACTGGTTTGGAATATGAGATAACGAGCATTAGACAGAGGACAGTAGAATTGGAAATATCGGCCGAGGCGATCAGTATTTTATGATGGTGTGGAGACCATATCAGAAACCACAGAGGGAACGATTAGACAGCTGAACAGCGAAATGAAAGAACATCACCGATATAAGGATATGGTAGAGAGAGGGTTCATTTCTCCCCGGAAGGAGGACAATGACCTTCAGTGCCGTTCTATGAAGGACAATCGGGTATTCTCTGGACTACGTGAACAGTAAAATTGAAATACAGAGGACAAGATCTAGGAAGTTATAAACTCGGCATACAATCGACCATAGAATTTCATTGCTTTAAGAAATTAATTTATGGGGAAAAACGTCCAATAGTCGATCGATTTATTTATCACTGATCAGTGCTAGAAAGAGGCTACCTCCTACGTAATACCCAGTTTGGAATAAGTGAGCAGTTTCCTGTGGCAGTTTTGGAGCGTCGTAAAACTCGATATCACATTAAGGAGCTGTAAATCCAGAGGCTGCAATGTGGAGTTGGTCCGAAACAGATGTATGTCAGCGGAGAACTAGACAAAGGCTTTGTAGAAGTGTTGAACAACGAACTTAGTCTCTGATAGATATTCGATGGATACAAAGTTGAAGCGAAGTTATTCTTATGATGTTGTTCGGGCTCTGCTTATTGGCATGGCTTATTGACTGCTGCTCCATGTAACATAACAGCTGAGTATCCAAGCGACAAAGTCTGTTGTCTCTCCCATCGAAAATGTGACCGAATCAAAGTCAATTCGTTATTCAGACTCATCTGGAACTGTACTCGCAACTAGGTCATCTACTCTGAACAATCATCCGAAGATTTCAGTACCGCGTCCTACTTTCTATCAGTCTTTATTGATAGGGCCGAGATTCACTGACCGCGAGTTCCCGGTAGACAGTCGAATACTCCCGCGTAGCAACTTCATGAACCAAACATGTCTCGTTCGCTGAGTCAACGATCTACTTCTGTTTGTAAACCGACCGCTGGTACCGGAACCAGAACCAGAAGCCAAGAGGTGGACATTCGAGTGATCTGCCGGAACAGAGGAAGTCCGATACCAAATCAAGTTATGTCAGATTTTCGATAAACACATCACCGCGAAAAGACTTTAATTTGCATGACTCACGACACAATCCATATTAGGATGATGAGGAGGGTATTTCCATAATATCTTCGAATACATGTAAGTCAATTTCTGGTCAGTTTTTATTCTCGTAATTTTGGAAATATTTTAAATAATCATTACATCATATGTTTGTATCAACGAAGATGTTGAATCAGAAGGTTAGGAAAGCCATATTTTCCCCAGATTATACGACAAAAGAGATGGCATTGTTGTTTTTGTTACGTCAACTATAACTTGTCACTGTAATATAATTGATAATATGATTGACAATTTTGTATTTGTACTTAATTTTCTGTTTTATTTCATGAAAATCTTGATTTGTATATATTGCCTGTTATTTCCCGCCTGTAAATTGTACTTTCTATTAAAAAAAGATTAGAATGACATATTCGTCTGTCTGGTATGTCAGTATAAAGATATTGGTAAAGTTTTAGCTCTTTGTGATTTTAGTAGTAAAACAGACAGTTATAGCAACTCTGTTAGTACGGATGTATTCGAGAGACTGTTCTGTAGATGTTCTGTCCAATGTATTACATTATGGACCCGATTCTGATACTACAGAACGTTCTAATTAATTCAGACGGGGTTATAAGTCAGTTTGGTTGAAGAATGATATCCTTATGTAAAACTACATGCCTTAGAATTGCAAACTGAAGCCATAAACGTTATCATTACGGTTGTATTATGTTGTTTAACAGTAGAGGGGTAGTCTTTTTTGATAACGTTCTAGCGTTTGATAATGTCCTTAAAGAATATTGTTCACCTTGATAGAAGAGTATTTATTCTTTATTTGATCAATTTCCGGTGTATCAATTTGAGCTCTAGTGTACCAAAACATGGCAAAGAAGAAAACTATACTAAGAAGACCATGGCACGTGTTAAATGGAACGATAGTAACTCAACAACTTTATGTCATTTATTAGAAAGTACTTGTCATAAGTAATTGTAATTACCTCTTAGTGTTGTTATAATTTCTGAACGTAAGAAAAAATGTACAGAAGACGACGATAAGCCATGTTCAGTGCTCTTTGTAAATTAAGATCAATGAATATAAGAAGATGTCATTTGAATTTAATTCTTGTAAGAACGAGAAAACTCACAAAATTACTGTTTCTGAAAAAAAACTAGCTTTAAGAAAATGGAATTGAAATTGAAACGGGAGTACAAAACACACCGAGGTAATGTATTGAACTTTATGAGGAAAAAGAATCCTAAACGTTTTGAAATAAATTTCAGGAGAAGAAAGAATGCTAGTAATTATACCCTGGACAAACATGTTTTTTTTTTTAACTTTTTTAAATGTGTTATCTGCCGAATCGAGAGAAAATTAAACAGCGGGCAAATTGTTTGAGAAATTATTATTCTAATGCATGAGATATGCTTGTGGTCACGATTTGTTGACACAGGAGTTTTCATTATCAAAGGTTTAGAAATTTTTAATCCCATGTCTTTCAAAATATTCAATATTGGACGATGGAGTGTTTATACTGAATTAAATTCAATTTAGGACGATTGATTTTTTTTTCAGCATGAATATATAGGCTTGGACGAGTTGTCGTCTAGGTGTTAAGTAGCTTGTTACCCCATTGATTGTAAACTGAAACCGGTAGATTTAATAATATTAAAAAAAATTAATAGAGTTTGCACATATTATAATAGTGGTGATAATGAGAATAGCTCTATCTATAAATGCGAGCATTGTAAAGATATTGAAAAAACGTATTATCGATAAATATTGATATTGCAAACCCAGTACGGCAAAATTGATCGAAAACTCTTGTTTCATTTTCTTATCTGTTGATTGTGTCGCCGCGTCATGACTAGGACCTGGTTTAGACAGGTACAAAACATTGACGCTCATAGAGAAGGACATCGTGTGTCATTACCTGGTAACCAGACTACCTCCTGGACATTTTCCATTACAACGCAGGCACTTCTCTTTCTCAGGTTACCGCGAAATATGTATGCATCTTCCCGTATACAATTTCAACCACGTCACTTTGATATTAATCTGCATGAAAAATTGCACCTTTAGGGATTTAACTATTGCAACATGCGATTAGCCTACACGCACGAGACTTTTTACACTCTGGGAGCCCGAAGTTGGATGTAATGTGCATTTTTCAGCAATTTTTTTTCCTGAAATGAATATGTTTATTTTTTAATCGCCCTGGGTGATGGCAATAATTGATAAATACAAAAAGACAATGTCACGAGTTGTCATCTTAGATTTCTAGTACAAGACATGAAAGCCTTTATTTATAACGAGTCGGTTTAATTCTGAATGGGCAATTTGACAAACCAACAATAACGCGGCATTGCATGTCAATACCTGATATACAATAAAGCTATCAATATGAAGCGGTCTCGTCACAAAACTTAACGTAATTATTTAGAATTGAGAATCAACTGCGTTTCATTACGGTGTTTGGACTGCAGGTTGTTTACTACATCACAGCCTGTACTATTTGTAAAGTTATCGACCAGGGCAAGCCTCGACTATGTCGATGTGTATTGAGATCACAGCTGTACAAGTAACGCTATGTGTACCCATGTATACTTGTCTTTTTTGTATTTATTTAGCTCAGAATATTGCAATTTGAATTCATTTTCATTCATTTTGGAATTTCCCCCGTTTCCTTCTGAATTTCCCGACCAGGAATCAAACTCGTGTCTGTAGCGTGATAATCCATGGTTTTACCAGCAGAATGACAGAAACTGTATTTAGTTCCATGAGCAAGCCTCACCAAACTGCTCTTTTTCGGTTTTCTTAATCTGAGCCCGACACTAAAAACCGCAACCAGTAAGATTTCGTTGGGTGTCAACTTGAATCAACAGGAACAGGGATATAAATACACACACGAGTGATCCGACAGGGAATCGAACCCGGGTCTCTAACCACGCCGATCTTTTATACACATTTAGGGTTTAACCCGAACGAAAATAGATCTGTCGGTAGTGCATAGAGCTTACTAAAATCACGGGCCTTAGAGAAGGCTTTGTCCACGAACGACGGGACCATTGGCAGATGTGTTAAAGTGTTGTTACCCTGAAATGTCCTAACCTGGACATGTTAGCATTATGTCCCAGTCACATTATATTGACGAAAGTCTAGCCTCCATTTTACGCCTTATTCAACTCTGAGCGACAAACCATTTTCTTATCATTGAGATAAACGTGACTGTCATTGGATAAATTGGAAGTTCTTAAGAGATGGGTGGACAGGACGGCTGCAGGTGCGTGCGTGGAGGGCGTTAAAATTTACTTATTTTGGTCAGGAGAAAATTAAATTTGGTCCTGGAAATGTCAGTGAAAAATCAGGAAATTTTACGTTGACTGCAGGCTGACAACCCTGCACTTTTGTGAATCTTTTTCACATTCTCTCCTTACTACTCCTGGATGTGAATCTAGGGAATTGAAATAAACTTTGTTCGTCTATATATATAATCTGATACATTTGTATCGCCGTGTGGAGAAAACGTTCTCTTGTATCGTTGAAATGGTCATGTATTTATTGTCTCTTTCTTACTGAAATAAGATCTAAGGAAAACTTTAAAATCAAATTTTCACATTATGCATTTTTTTCCACGCTAACATTACTGCTGTAGTGTTATGTTTATTTTCAAGTCATAGCGACCAGGATACTTTCGAGTCTATTTTTTTTCTGAACATTACAATGCATGCAAATATTAAATCGTAAGGAAATAATGGCAGTTTAGAAAAGCAATGAATAGTGTTGACATGTGAATACCAAGATTGCCTATAGAAGTGACAATAAATTGTAATGGGCGACCAATTACGAAATCTGGTCGATATCCATTAAAGTTCTGAAATTACGGCGATGAGTGGGTTGATAAGTATAAAGCTGATAGCACTCAATCACGAAACGTATGTAGACAAAATTTTGGCGTGTCTCGATCCTTGTTACGTAACTTAGTTAATCGATGGGCGTTTAATTAATCACCAGAACAATCGTTATGACTACTGGTGTAACACGTCTATCCATTGAAATGGGCTGACACATCGCTAATGTTGTCAGATATTCCAATGAAATTTATTGACGCAAATCAATATTGGCATATTTGGCGGATTGTCGATGAATTTAAAATATACGGAATCAAAGAATATTTATATCTTTACTCCATACTTTTCTATAGTGAATACAGCCTGACATCCAGTTGTTTGCTCCAGAACCATGGTTACCGGTCAACATCTCAATGTCGGCTGCTTACGTCACAACTCATTACTGTTCGGTACTTTCCGGGTTTAATCGACAATTTCCGCCATTATCATTTATTTTTATTTACAATGATTCGTTTTCTCAGATATCAACGGTTGAAGGTATAACAAAACATTTGTAGACATGTTATGTTGAACCATCGGTCCAAACGTTTGCCTTCGGTCGAACCCTGGGACAAAATTCGGCTTCAGGCAAATGTCTAGTCCTCTAGTTTCACATAATACATGTTGACCTCAAACCCAGTCTACAAATGTTTAATGATATGTGCATTGAATTTGTTGCCTAAAGATCATTCTGATGAGACGTGTCGTATTTTCACGTCGTGAATGGAAATCTAAGATAGACACAAAGTCTTTCCAAGGGAAAAAATGACATACGGAATATTTTGTTGTGGAAAATATGAGGGAGAAAGTTTTGTTAAGGAAAATATGATAAAGTGGAAAATTTGGTAGCACTGGTGTTTTGTCATCATTATAGGGGGTATCATGCTGCATTCCAGCAAAGAAAGTACAATCACATCGGACACGCTACTTGTAGGTGATTTTCTTGTCTTTTTCAATGATCGATTGTGCTCTTTCCTGATTTTTTTTCAAGAAACGGTATTTTTTTTAGAGTTGTAGCATTTTTTGCCTTTGGCATTCTCTAAATCTATTTTTAGTTTTACACGTGATCCTCTTTCTCTGGTATTAGTTTGAGCAAAGAGTATTAATTATCGTTTGTCGAATAAAAGCAGTACTTGTTTGTAAGTTTAGAAATGCTATAGAGACGACAAGATAAGTGATACATTTAAAACTAAGTGTAGACACAACGCAAGTATTTGTTTCCAGATTCTTTGCCTGTTAGGTCAAAACCAGGAACTAATAGGCTATAAGAAGAATTAAGTTTACTAGTGAATTGTCATGATAGAGTGACATACAGGCTAATTCCGTTCGACATTTATCAGGCTAACAAAGTCAGACAGCAAGGAAATCAATTGGTTTTCATCGACCCGGTAAGTGGACAAAAGTGATCTTGGTGGTTAATTTGGGCAAAACGTTCATGCTGACTCACGCTCATTCTTGGTTGACTTCCGGGGTTGTTTACTCTTGTTTACATTTATATTGTTTCAGTTGTTCATGACTTGAAATTGTTTGACTCTTTATTTTTGCAGTTAGTCCATAAAGCAGTGCGGTTTTATTGATTTTTATCTTGAGTTACGATTTTTCAACATGTTTAGGCCTATTGAAGAAACTATTTCCCTTCAAAGCGCAAACTTTCAGGTTCTCTATTTAACTAATTATTGTGGAATTATAAAACGAGACGTTCATGAACTGGAATCTAAACGAAACAAAATTGATGATGTCTACACTATAAGTGTATCTGGATAACACATGTTTGTATGACATCGTGATACAAAAAATTAATTTGAGAAATTTTGAGTGTATATACATACCGCTATTAAACATCCTTATTCCCAGAGAGCCCATGTACCGAGATAGAGTCGAAACAGCATCAGAGTAAAGACTTTGGTGCAGACTGGAGACCTTGGTTCGATCCCAAACAAAGGTTCAGGGATAGCCTTGTTCTGTCATGGCTGTATCTCAAGGACAAGCATCATGATAAATTGCTGTTCCTAAGTACACATAAAATATTGTTCAAAATTCCGCTTGTGTGTTATCTTGGATTAAAAGAAAAATTAATAGGCAGTGTATGTCAAGATAGCGGGGAAATTTTCAATTATATAAAGATATAATGTATAAACGACGATTAGTGGTGTTTGTTCCACGCACAAACATCATTTAATCATTTCCAGATTTTGTGCTTGTCAAATTTGTTTAGGGTTGACGATAGTTATACAATACGACACATTCATAGCGCGAAGCAATGTAACAAACCATTATAACGATTAACTTTTACAATCGCCACGCCCCCACACCTCCCCCAACCCCTTCCACCACCATTATCCGCCCCATATCGCCCCTGACAGCAATTTTTCAACCACTTACGTCAGTGAATATGCAAAATATCCCATTGACAATCCCACATAGTATTTATGTTATGTTTTCGTCTCCAAAAGACTTTTGTCAATCCACAGTAGACATTTTAAATGATTTTTTTTTTTATATCTTTTTAAGTTTCACGTCTATACAACGAGTCACGTGACACCATTGGATACGATGGGGACGTTTACAAATTTAACTACCACCAGTAGCCGTTTATAGTGCCACAAGATATCACGACACATTGATGTGTAGACGAAGAATTGGAGTTTCATTGCATTAAAAACCCAGCCGATATCGAGACACTCAGACGTTCTGTTCAAATAGTCTCCATTTTTAAGACCGAGTATGAAGTGGCATCAAAAATAAATGCATTAACTCTCTCCTGTGCTATATTTACCTGCATTTACCTAAACACAGGTGACTGTGACATAATACATACCTGTCGGGGTCAGTTAGTAACTGAGGCGATCAGATCAGGTGTGTACGGCATACCGTTACAGAACAAGGATACCGTCTGTGGATTGTTTACCGGAAATTTCAAAAACAAAGGTAGATTTTTATCGTTCTTTTCCTACAGAAAACTCCGGAAGTTTAATTTTTGTTGTATTTGTTATAATAAGCATGTAAGTATTCTTTTGGGAATCATGTTATGTACTCGAAAAATTTTGAAAAATCATAATATTAGTTGAAAATTTATGTACTTTTGTAGAGAACAACTCGATGTATACAGTGTTTTAAAAATGCTCTAAAACACCAATTGAAATGTTTAATTTAAGATGAAAAAATCACATGTGTTTGTATCCAGAAGTATTACGAGGAAGGTTGATTCTGAAAGAAGTATTAACCTGGTTTCATAGATGTCACTTCGATAAATGGAGATTGTATTTTTTAGATCTGTATATGTGTTCCCCGCTGTGTATTATTATAAAGACCTTTCTAGTTGGAGAAGGAGGTAGTTCCTGGTTTCACGGAGGTCCCTCACTATCTCAGGGTGCTTAATTGAAAACAAATATTTAATTTTGAAGAACTTGATAACTTGACTCCTATAAAACAGGTATACCAGACAGATGGATACAATGCATTTACGTTTAGCTGTCTCTACATTTTGTGCAAATTTATAATAAGGCTTTATCCAGTGGTGGGCCCTACGCGCCGTGCACTACAGTGCCCCGTCACATCCTGTCTCTAGATTGTTCAACGCTCGCCCCTGTTCCCTGGTGGCGTTATTTAAAGTCATGAATCTTTTCTGCTCTGCTCATATCCAACTGAAATCGCCTGTAACACATCTAGTCAAAAGACATTTAAACACAAGAAATGTTGCCATATTTCTCTACAATCTGGAAACATGTTCACACGCCCCTCCCCCATTGGCTACCAAGCTTATCGCTAAACAACATACTGATAGAATGAAACGAATGGACTTAATTATAGGTTATAGGAATGCCCCTCCCTGCATTTGCATCACGGGGTCGTAATGTAGTGCTCTAACAACACGCATAACTGAACCAATTTCTCTTTTTTCATTTTTTAAATTTTGGACACATCATTCCGGAAAATTTTGACAGATCTGGGCAGGCATTCTATATATTAGAATTGACTTACATTATTAGTGGTCAATCAATCAAAATAGACAGTTGTTTATATATGTTGTGTTGGAACTACGACCTGCAGGTACAATTCCAAGGTTATAATGTGTTAATGTGGCATTACAGTGGCAGTCATTGGCAAAGCATACAGTGCATGACACAGGATGGCCAGGGGCTATGTATGTCTACACTACACAGTGAATCAAGACACTTTCGATACTGATTTATTGGCGTTTTATTACTAAACTTCGTGCTGATCTGTATTGTTATGTATCTTTTTGTGACAAAATATACAAATTATTCATTATGCTTGTATGTTGTTTGGCAGAACAAATTGTTGCCTGTGGATATGTTATGTATAAATTACGGAATCAATGCCCCCGTCTGATCCAAGTTTGCCTTCTGTTGTATTCAAAAAGATGTTTTTCATCCGTCCACTGAATGGTGTCATTATGTCAAGGAATTAGTGTTCTTATTTTTCCATCAGTTCATAAATTTGAAGACAAATCATCGCCGATAAACACAATCAACACAATTATCATAATTGCAAGTAAAATCAGCGCTTCGTGTGGTATAAAATGTGGTGAAAAGCTGCAGTAAGTTGATATAAGGGAATGAATATGAGTTTCATATCAAATGGCATGTTATACAAAGCTAACCCTGCTTTCCCGCGTCCCATTTCTACAAACTCCCGGCTAAGCATATACCACTGTAATTAATTTGTCTGAATTATGTTCGTCCCGCTTCTTATTGTCATTCCGTATTTTACATTTATCCTTCCGATACGGACTCAGAACATACGACTCGATATCTAAAATGGAGACAGAGCTGTTAGACATATTTGATTTTTGTCCTGATAGGAACAGTAATCATCTCCCTACACGTCAAAGTATTACGTCATCTCTCACGCTTGTGGCCTTTTTATCCAATTCGATCATATTTCGTTTGAATTAGTATGAATTGGAGTGGATTTCGGAACATTGTCGATCATGAAGTGCTGGCTTGTTCCCGTCAATAGAAAGAGTGTCTGCATGTAAACCTCGTTTCGATACATTCTAGTGGGTTAATGTTTGGATATATATTTGTAAATCTATTTTTGGGATTCAAATGTTTTTTTTCTGGAATAGGAATCCTTATGGTGACATATTGCGATCGCCTATTGTACGGCGTTGTGCGTCCTGCGTCCATAAACTTTGAACATTTTCGACTTTTTCTTAAAATCCCCTGAACCGATTTCAGTGAAATTTTCCAAAAACCTTTCCTGGCCAAAGGTAAACCAAAATAAAAAATAATACGGTCCCCACCCCCAGGGACCTGAGGGGTGGGGCCAAAATATGTCAAATTGACTCAAATTTTTGAAAATATGGTCAACACCCATTTATTGTAGAATCAAATACATTTCATGTGTGGAAGCATTTTAAGGTTCTTTAACTATGATTTTAAGACCCCAGGGTCTCGCATTTTCCCTGGGGAGGGGGTTAAATTTACCATAAATTATAGAAGAATGTACAATGTACATTTTAACATTGTTTAGTTTCCACTTGAAATGACTTTATCATAATAGTATAGGATAATAGTTTTCATGGTATGCATGTAATGACACTGGCAGACCTCCAAGGGCTTATAAAGCATCACTTAAGTGTTATCATCATCGATGTTACAATTTCCTTTTTCATGACACTTGAAAGCTACTCAGCCTATAACATTTATATTCAATATTGCTTATCTCGTGTGACCCTCAAGGCCGCTTGTCCTCTTGTTTGACCTTTGATTTATTTTTAGAATTTTAGTTCTATTTTTGTGTCTAGTAACTCAACTCAAAGGTCTAAGATTTAAGCCCACCTTTCTATCTAAATGACATGGGCGGTGTTATTGGTGACCTGTTGCTGTGAATCGACATCCTTCCGTCCATACCTCCGTCCGGCCTCGTTTTGAATAACATAAATGACGTTCGGGAATTTTCAAGGTCATTATGGTCGAATATATGAAAATATTTAAACCAAAGTGCTGTGGCTGAGTTTGACCAAACACATGGTGTAGTTAAGTGTTATAAAGTTTGATAAAGTAATTTAATTTGTAAAACTTTCAAAGTTATTGTGTAAGTTGAATTGTTCAAGACATTTTAACGGCGTCTTTTGAAATACTGCCGGTAGAATACTGGGAAAAGGGAAAAACAACTCCAGGATTTCTCATTTCCCCTTTGCTCTAAACATATAGCCTGTAACATGAAGAGGTTTATTATGATATTTAACAATTATCTATCTGGAAGGGTATACAGTTTGGTATGAATAATTCTCATTTTCGTGGAATTGTCCAAATAAATGTTTGTAGATTCTAGAAAAAAACCCATTTTCAGAAATTTTAGAGTGATCGAATCGTTTCGTCAAGCTCCTGTGTACAAGGTGCGGGGATACAGGCCCAGAATATACCAAAATATTTTCATCCCAGTTTATTTTCACCCTTGTACGATGATACATGAATTCGCCTCATGTTCATTTCGTCCTCTGGGGATTATATGAAAGAGTTATCAAAGAAACAATTTTTTGTCCCAAACTTAAATAATTCCTTCTTGTTCATGGGCGAAAAGAACAAAAGATTCTCTGTATAAAGTAACCGTTGTTGACGTCACGATTTGTAGTTATTACATTATCGTTATTCCTGCCAGTCAGTTGATATGACGTAAACGACAGGCGTTGCCTTGGCAACCAAACATGGCTGCAGGTCACGCTTTTGTTCAATCTGTCATAAATTGAGTGTCACGTGTTTACCTGTATAGATGATCGTGTCCAGTGTTTATTACAAGTGTTTGTTCTGTTGTTTCATCAAAGTTTTGTTTGTTTTTGTTATACCGGGAGAAAGGGATTTATTTATATTTATTTGTGGCTGTGTATTCTGTCACGAATCAGTTAGGAATGTGATAATTTGACATTTTCACTGGTGTGATTACACAGTAATAATTTCAATGCATAATACAAAATCTCCTCTGTGTCTGATATCTGAATATCTTAATTTTGTGGGCAACAAAGCGTGTGATGATGTCAACAGTGATGTTAGGTTTTGAAAATTCCCTTGTTTTTTTAGAATCAAAATATGTTTTAAACGATATATTGACTTCAGATTAAAATTGCTGCCGCTGACTTGAGCAGTTAGTGTGATTGTGTAGGTATACCACAATATACATTGTTCTGGTAGTCTATGATTAAAACAGTAACTTTCCATCCATTGAAAAATGAGGAACATTTTTTTTATCCTTTACATTAACCCGGTTAAATGCTATCGTTTACAAACTCTAAAACGATAATTCTATAAATAGAAAAAAACGTGATGGTGTGACGATGATAATCAGCACGTTTTCGGCAGCTGATGCACCTGAGGTGATACAAAAGATAGGACCACGGTATTTTGTTAGTGTAACAACTGGTTCACCTGTAGTCAGTATAATATGACCGGTGGGATGGCCTTCCGCTGTATACAATATACTTCAGTGTGATAACACTATAACGTCGGCTTAAGTTCAGCACTTTCAAATTTAAAGGAGGCTTATATAAATATATCCTGTCGACAACACTCGTCTCGCATGGGGAGATTGTCCCTAACATTACAGTTTAGTTGCTGCAGGTTGAAATAAATTATTTATCAACTATACCGATGAGTAATTAATCTTTTTTTGATTAAATGTATATGAGTGCGCGCGTTTTTAATTACTTTTTTCTAAGGTCTTTAACAGATAACCTTAAACTATTAACGAATGGCTTTACATACGGAGGAAACATTATATAACGGGTTAATTCGCTGCTTTGATGTTATGAAGGACCACGCCAGAACAATGAGTGTGTTATTGGCTTTTGAAAAGCCTGGAGACAGGAGGAAAACGATAATCGATGAGAAACTTAAACCCAAGTCTTAAGACGCTACTGTGGGCTAATTTCATCTAGAAACAATTTCCCCCATGAGAATATAGTGAAGGGCTATGGTTATGAGGGACATTATGTATACTTTGTAGTCCATGTGGGGGTATTATCGGAATGTAGGGTTGTCAGAGCACGGTTATTATAGGAAAGGGAAGATTGTTTGGTGAAAATATCAAATGTAGTAAACGTTCGTCAAGTATGTTGTGCAAAATATAACTAAATACTACAGGTATCAATAATGCTGTCTGTGTGTCGTGTTGGTTCACGACCGTTATTGCTGTCTGTGTGAAGTGTTGGTTCACGATCGTTATTGCTGTCTGTGTGTCGTGTTGGTTCACGATCGTTATTGCTGTCTGTGTGTCGTGTTGGTTCACGATCGTTACTGCTCTCTGTGTGTCGTGTTGGGTCACGATCATTATTGCTGTCTGTGTGTCGTGTTGGTTCACGATCGTTATTGCTGTCTGTGTCATGTTGGTTCACGATCGTTATTGCTGTCTGTGTGTCGTGTTGGTTCACGATCGTTACTGCTCTCTGTGTGTCATGTTGGTTCACGATCGTTATTGCTGTCTGTGTCATGTTCGTTCACGATCGTTATTGCTGTCTGTCGTGTTGGTTCACGATCGTTACTGCTCTCTGTGTGTCGTGTTTGTTCACGATCATTATTGCTGTCTGTGTGTCGTGTTGGTTCACGATCGTTATTGCTGCCTGTGTGTCGTGTTAGTTCACGATCGTTATTGCTGCCTGTGTGAAGTGTTTGTTCACGATCGTTATTGCTGTCAGTGTCGTGTTGGTTCACGATCGTTACTGCTCTCTGTGTGTCATGTTGGTTCACGATCGTTATTGCTGTCTGTGTCATGTTGGTTCACGATCGTTATTGCTGTCTGTGTGTCGTGTTGGTTCACGGTCGTTATTGCTGTCTGTGTGTCGTGTTGGTTCACGATCGTTATTGCTGTCTGTGTGTCGTGTTGGTTCACGATCGTTATTGCTGTCTGTGTGTCGTGTTGGTTCACGATCGTTATTGCTGTCTGTGTGTCGTGTTGGTTCAGGATCGTTATTGCTGTCTGTGTGTCGTGTTGGTTCACGATCGTTATTGCTGCCTGTGTGTCGTGTTGGTTCACGGTCGTTACTGCTGTCTGTATCGTGTTTGTTCACGATCGTTATTGCTGTCTGTGTGAAGTGTTGGTTCACGATCGTTATTGCTGTCTGTATGCCTTGTCGGTTCACAATCGTTATTGCTGTCGGTGTTATGTTGGTTCACGGTCGTTACTGCTGTCTGTGTGTCGCGTTGGTTCACGATCATTATTGCTGTCTGTGTGTCGTGTTGGTTCACGGTCGTTACTGCTGTCTGTGTGTCGTGTTGGTTCACGAACGTTACTGCTCTCTGTGTGTCGTGTTGGGTCACGATCATTATTGCTGTCTGTGTGTCATGTTGGTTCACGATCGTTATTGCTGTCTGTGTGTCGTGTTGGTTCACGATCGTTATTGCTGTCTGTGTGTCGTGTTGGTTCACGGTCGTTATTGCTGTCTGTGTCGTGTTGGTTCACGATCGTTATTGCTGTCTGTGTGTCGTGTTGGTTCACGATCGTTATTGCTCTCTGTGTCATGTTGGTTCACGGTCGTTATTGCTGTCTGTGTGTCGTGTTGGTTCACGATCGTTATTGCTGTCTGTGTGTCGTGTTGGTTCACGATCGTTATTGCTGTCTGTGTCATGTTGGTTCACGGTCGTTATTGCTGTCTGTGTGTCGTGTTGCTTCACGATCGTTATTGCTGTCTGTGTGTCATGTTGGTTCACGGTCGTTATTGCTGTCTGTGTGTCGTGTTGGTTCACGATCGTTATTGCTGTCTGTATCGTGTTTGTTCACGATCGTTATTGCTGTCTGTGTGTCGTGTTGGTTCACGATCGTTATTGCTGTCGGTGTCATGTTGGTTCACGATCGTTATTGCTGTCTGTGTGTCGTGTTGGTTCACGATCGTTATTGCTGTCTGTGTGTCGTGTTGGTTCACGATCGTTATTGCTGTCTGTGTCATGTTGGTTCATGGTCGTTACTGCTGTCTGTGTGTGGTGTTGGTTCACGAACATTATTGCTGTCTGTGTGTCGTAATGGTTCACGGTCGTTACTGCTGTCTGTGTGTCGTGTTGGTTCACGATCGTTATTGCTGTCTGTGTGTCGTGTTGGTTCACGATCGTTATTGCTGTCTGTGTGTCGTGTTGGTTCACGATCGTTATTGCTGTCTGTGTGTCGTGTTGGTTCACGATCGTTATTGCTGTCTGTGTGAAGTGTTGGTTCACGATCGTTATTGCTGTCTGTGTGTCGTGTTGGTTCACGATCGTTATTGCTGTCTCTGTGTTGTGTTGGTTCACGACCGTTATTGCTGTCTGTGTGTCGTGTTGGTTCACAATCGTTATTGCTGTCTGTGTGTCGTGTTGATTCACAATCGTTACTGCTGTCTGTGTGTCGTGTTGGTTCACGATCACCATAACCTTATCATAACTTGTTGTGCTTGCTCCTTGCGCCTGTATACAGTGTACACCGATCAACATTAATTTTGTATTTTTACAGAGAGATGTCTTGTAAAACGTCAGTCTCGCTGTTGCTTGTATATTGTATAGATCGTGGACGATCTGCTACCTTTGTATTTAGTATCAGTCAGGCTCTGCCTTAGTCATTGAAACGTTCATTGATATGCTAGTGTATCTATAGATTTTTTTTAAGTTCTGAAACTTCACAGATGTTGCCTTCGTTTCCCATTGTTCCATTCTGCCCTATTCATTCTAATGTATTACCTGTAACTAGTATCATAGAATAGAGCTGCATCAAGTACTTAATTTTGAACTCCTATATATATATATATTTCCAGGTGCGTGATTGACGGTCTTGTGAATGACCCGGAAATGCCAAGCTGAGTTTACCTCGACCTGTAGTGAATGCCGGGATGCTCAGCCAAGTACACCTCCATTTGTAGTAAGTGGACGGAACGCGGGGATGCCAAGCCGAGTACACCTCGATTTGAAGTGATTGCGGGGAATTCCCAATAGAGTACGCCTCGGTTTTTTTTTATAAGAGGACGATACGTCGTTATACCAAGGCGAGTGCACCTTGTCCTGTAGTGAGTGGATTACCCTGGATTACCAATCTGAGTACACCTTAATTGGTAGTCTATTAACGATACGCCGGGATGCCGAGAACGTCTCGTCCTGTGATAAAATGCCCTGGCAAATGATACCGATACGTTTGACGTACACACGAACAAGATGGCGTCGTCTTCTTCTGTGTCTAATAGGCCTGACTGTAATTCTGAGCCTCATCAATCTGTGGACCGACCTCAACCTAAAATGCACGGCCTGTAGATCAGTTCAGCTGTTCCACAGACATTACGTTGAACTGGATTTCGACTACCAAAAGTACATCAACGCAACGTGGGAAGCGCGTGTTAATAACGACAGTCTTTTGACACTTTTCACCACGTGGAACCCTTCGATGCAAAAGCCGGTAGTGTACCACAACGCTTTAAGGAACTGGGCGTCATTAAGTCGCAGCGTCACAACACTAGTATACTCCAATGACACGGAAGTTCAAAACATCGCCAAGCAACACAATTGGCAGGTGCAGAAAATAGATCGTACGGCGTGTTTTGGAACACCAGTTCTTAGAACAATGTTCCAGGAGGTGATTGGCAAAGCAAGGAGTAAATTTTATGGATACGCTAATGCGGATTTAGTGTTCAATGATGGTTTAGTGAAAACGCTCGAAGCGGTGGCTGAAAATCAGGAATTCTCTAAAGGGCCATTACTGATCGTTGGAAAGCGTGTAGATGTAAATATATCGAAGCTCCAAGAACCGGTAATCAACGGCACGAAAGATGTAGAGAAACTAGCTCCTCACGGAAAACTGTCCTGGGGGTTTGCAGGGGATTATTATATAACGAACGAACTGTTTCCATGGGAATTTGTACCGGATCTCGTAATAGGACGCCCTCTGGTGGATAACTGGTTAATATGGTACGCACGTGAAGTTGGTGCAAAGGTAGTGGACGCTTCCGGTTCTATTTTGGCTGTCCATCAGTTAGCCAATGGATTAAAGAGGATAAAATTTATGTGCAACAAAGCCGAAATGTGGAAGAAAAGGCTACTTCCGAACCTACCGGTATGGAAGGGGATGATAGACTGCGCTGGGTATGAATCTAGAGTGGGCGATAGTGGCAAAGTGTTTATTTTACCCAAAATATTTTTACCCGAAATTTGTAATCATGATGAAGCTATTTTTCACTGACGAACGTGGATCTTAGGTAACATAGCTAGCATAGTTTGTAATTAACAACAGCCTTTAGAGTACCGCGTGCTTCATCGAGATCTCGAGCTAATACCACGGATAGAGGGCGTCTTAATAGTGAATCCGCAGCCAAGGTGTTACGCTATTGTCTGCTTATATATATATATATCGGAATGCTGATTGAACGGTAAAAACGCTGTATCCCCTGTCCTATACAATGGATTATAGATCCGCTATCCAAATATTACACTGTATGTATAAAATATTGATGTCAACGAATATTCGAATACTCATTCCATAGGGCGGTATTCGAGTAGGAAAATGATATTCGAATATTAGTTTTCACAGTTGTGATATAGCAACGTTTGGAAGATCTCATTTTTACCGAGTTTATAGGCCTAGTTTAACTATCTATGCGTTACGTTCGTTGTATTGAAAACATCGAGGCAGTGTATGTATTGTTAGGTATTAGGTAAAACGTTACCGTTACAATACACAGATCAAGTGTGTAACGACAGCCCTCTGAAAGTGAAACGAACATACTATAAGTAATTGCCATGGAAACGAATATTCGGATATTGAACTTAAGGAATATACGGCATCTCTATCATAAAACAATTATTTCGACAGCGATAAATAATCGAGATATTATTATGTAACAAATACGTTCTCGTGACTGCACTGTTTCTGAAATCATTAAATCACTCATCATCTTCTGAATAAATCTCAACATTACGTAGCCTTAAAACGATGATGTATTAATAAAAGATATAACTATTCTAAATTATTTTTAACAATATATTATATGAATTTCAGTTAATTACTTCATCGCCAATCCATGATCGAATCAGTAGACGGGCAAGAAATGTGTACATTATAATCTAGTGATAAGTTCCATGCATTAATAAAGGCAGAATCAGTAAACACATTTATAATAGGATGGTATATATATCAATATCTGTGAGTCTTTCCTTTCCCCGTTGTTTGGTATCCTACCTGTCCATGATGGAATCGGTATACCTTTCCCATTGTGATAGCATCTCCCAAGTTGTGTTCGAATATCACCATATAAAAGTATCTCCCTTTCAGTGACGACCAACTCTACCTCCCCCCATTCTAAGTGACCCATACTCACTTCAACTTAATCCCACGTGCGTCCTTTCCGCTGAGATACCCACCTTTCCGTGTATTAATTAACTCCCTGACCCTCAACTGACCCCTACTTTCTGTTACGTGTAACTTCCCTGTCCTTCAAATGAACCCATTTCTCGTTTGGTTTTAGATTTAACTCGAAAGACAATTATTGACAAAGAATTTCAGATTACTTAATTTTCTGTTGTTCTGTTTCAGAAATTTTCAAATTTAAACGAAAATGAAAAAATGTCCAGATTTTTTTTTCACTCAACTCAGGATATCGGATCTTATTGTTTGTCTTGAACAATTCCAACACACCGGAAGTTAACCATATGTCTGGGATTTTTTTTTTCAGTTTTATATAAGATCTACCTAATACCAATTCAATCTTACTCTCGAGGTTTTTAATTTTATGCTATTAATTGGGATTTTAAAGATAATTTGGAAGACAAAAGACGGGAAGTTTAGAGCTAAACAGTTTAATTGTATTTTTGTGTGTTATTTTTCAAGCTAAGTATACTTCTGATCAGTCAACAGATTCCACCGTTGAAATGTTTTTCTCCTTTGAACTCAGACGTCATCCTAGATCGTTTAGGATGTGTGTGTACATTTGATCCTAAAAATGATAGTTAATCTGTTTCCCGGTGTTAAGCTGTTGTCTGTTCTTCAAATGACTTCCTCACTGTGTAGATGTTTATGTAAATACATGTGTCCCCTCATAAGTTCCAATACAGGCCATCGGATCTTGTAATACCACCCCGAGACACACTCACCGCACTCACACCCCATTCCATCATGGTGATTTTGCAGTACCCCTTGAATTGGAGATAGATAGATAGAAACCAACCTCGACTCCCCATTCTGCCCCTCCCCCTCCCTTGAATCGGCGATGGGTAGAAACCAACCTTGGCTTCTGCCCTCCTCTCCGCCCCTCCCCCTCCCTTGAATCGGCGATGGGTAGAAACCAACCTTGGCTTCTGCCCTCCTCTCCGCCCCTCCCCCTCCCTTGAATCGACAATGGATAGAAACCAACTTCGGCTATCCTCCTACCCCCTCACCGCCCTACCTCTAATTCCCCTCCAATCGCCGATAGGTAGAAAACAATTCGACTCATCCTGCCCCTTATCCGCCCCTCCCCTCACCGCCCTCGAGGATAGGTAGAATCCAACCTCGAATCCTCCTGCCCCCCTCTCCGCCCCCCTCACCGCCCCTCCTCCCTCAAATTGGGGATTGGTAGAAACGAACCACGACTCCTCCTACCCTCCCCCCTCTCCGCCCCGCCCCCTATCCGCCCCTCACCTTCCCTCGAATCGAGGATTGATAGTAACCAACCTCGACTGCTCCTACCCATCTCTCCGCCCCTCCCTACTTCTTACCCTCCAATCTCTCCCCCGGCAGCACCCATACATGGAATTCATGCTGCCACTTCCGACGATTCCCTCCCCATCTAACAAGGAACCGCCATAGTGTGATATCTGCTAACGCATATCCCAGTATACTATTGCCTTATAAAGCTGATTTTTGTACTTGAAAGATGAAAAATATATTGTGTGATGTTTGTTGTCTGTGAGAGATTAAGCTTGGAAATGGTCGTGAAAACTTTCTCATCTTTACAAAGCTCGTGATAACACGATATTTATAGTGTACTCTGGTTTATTGCCTGGCTGCGCGTGTGGTTTATTTATAGATGTATTGTTGTCCACTATCGTGTTGATACGTTCGATAGCTGCAGGACTTAAATTATCGCTTTCTAACGCACGTGTTTGGTAACGTGACAGCATGTTGGCGTGATGATCTTACAAGTTCGACAACAAACACGTAGTATTGTGTGTACATTAAAGTATTATGCAAAGCAAAAAATGTTAATCTTTTGTAGCATTACTTCCTACATTTTTATGAATTTAAAACTTTTGCCGACAGCAGCGCAAATCTTAAAAAACACTCTCGTGTATTTATTTCATTTAAGCGTCTTATTACGTACAATCTACACCAAAGGTTTTGGATATATGTAACTACAATTCATTTAAGCGTTTGTGTCGCAACTTAAAAGAAGAAGTTTACAAAAATCGTTTGCGGGTCATCTTATCAAAAGATTTCTTCACGTTGTTTATAGATAATCCAATCATTGTTCTGTATTTTGGTCATGTGATCACTTTGCCCAGTGACGTGAAACACAGACTTTTAACATTCCAAGCTCAAAATCGACTCTGTGATAACGGGGTATGACGTCAAACAAATGTTGTTACGGTGATTATTTCTGTATATGACGTAAGAGTATCTAAAAGTATATGTTGCTAGGTGACGGCATCCGGCAATAGAGTATTACTGGTGCCATGCTCCTGGGATGAGAATTCTCCTCCGATTTGTCCTAATAGTTGCCTTTCGAGTTAGCCATATCCGGAGTCGGTTTCATGGTGGGTTTCTACCTCCTTGAATTTAGCTTGCCTTATTTACTTCCGGTCTTCGGTGGATGCGTGTTCAATTTATACAATTCGCTTAATGAATGATAATTGTGATCTCCATTTCCTTTTATTCAAGAATTGTCGTAACGTGTTGAAATGAACCTTTATTTCTGGGCTGTACTGTAACACTACCAATTCTCCAATCTATTTTTAGTCCCGAATTATTAATACACAGGTACACTTGTTTATTATAGCAACATACAAAAGTAGATACTGGATTTATTCCATTAACCGGAAATGTCAAGTGTCCACAAAATCACGTGACTGACGTGACTAAGATTCTTGACAGTGTCGGTTTTAGATTTAACTCGAAAGACAACTATTGGCAAAGAATATCAGGTTACTTAATTTTCTGTTGTCCTGTTTCAGAAATTTTCAAACTTAAACGAAAATGAAAAAATGTTCAGAATTTTTTTTCACTCAACTCAGAATATCGGATCTTATTGCCTGTCTTGAACAATTCAAACAGACCAGAAGTTAACCGCATGTCTGGTTTTTTTCAGTTTTATATAAGACATACATAATGCCTATTATATCTTACTATCAATTTTTTAAATTGATGCTATTAATTGGGAATTTAAAGATAATTTGGAAGACAAAAGACGGGAAGTTTAGAGCTAAACAGTTTAATTGTATTTTTGTGTGTTATTTTTCAAGCTAAGTATACTTCTGATCAGTCAACAGATTCCACCGTTGAAATGTTTTGTCTCCTTTGAACACAGACGTCACCCTAGATCGTTTAGGATGTGTGTGTACATTTGTTTTGTTTTTGTTCTTTTAATTCTTATTTTAAAATTTACAAATAGACGGAAAACAATTTTATGTATCTTTAATTATATGCTTCTTATGTTGCCTCAGTCTAAGTATCGTTTATCCTTTTTAGTCAAGTCACGTGACCGTAGTCGTCTATTGTATGACAGACTAACATTTTAAGTATTAAAGGCAAAAACATCTTTCTTACGTTACGGCAGATGCCGCAATTATACTATTGTGATTTTCCATATTTTTTTCTGTGTTATTTCAGGAGGGTAACACTCTAATTGCAATAGTGGCATATATATATATATATAGCGTACCTAACACTAGCTTTAATGTAACACTTATAGTACAATAGAGATATATGTCTTTCCTAACACCGGAAGTGGTACTAATCTCACTGAACACCGCTTACATTAGGGTGCACTCACTGTGCAATCATAGTTCGCAAAGTACATCTTACCTAGGTAACACTCACCGTACACTAGTGGTATATATCTTACCTTACACCGGCTGTGAGGTAACAATGACAATTCAATAGCGGTACACATCTTACCTAACACCGGTTGTAAAGTAACACTGACGATTCAACAGCGGTACACATCTTACCTGACACCGGTTGTAAGGTAACACTCACAGTAAAATACTTTTATCTTACCTAACACCAGCTGTAGAGAATTTCTGAATCTAAATCATTTTTTTTTCAAATTTGATTGATCTACATAGAGATATTTTTTTAGATTTAGGAAAAAAAACTCCCATTGTGCTACTCTAATGATTCTCGACGACAAGGAGTAGGGGAGGTAACTGCAAATACTGAAGTTGAATTTTCCACCGAGGACCCGTTTTATTTGCTTCTATAGCTTCGAGAGAGTGAGAATATACTTGTAAGTTTTATCGTTTAATTTGCTAAATGCAATGACGGCAACCTCAATAAAGGAAAGCCTGAGTCATTTAGATATTGTGCTAACAATTTTATACTTTTTTCCCTGTTTTTCAATTTTTATTATATTTATTTTTCCTTGGGTAATGCACTATGTATCGTATGCTCTGATGGAAAAATGCTTGAAAGGTGTGCCTGACAATTGCTGTAGAAAAATTCGCCTATGCATAACTTTCAGTCAATATCATCTAATTTCAAGACTTCAGCTCATGCAACTACGGGTGGTAGACGTTAAGTCTGCTTTCATACAGCGTTTCTTGCAGGTGACGTTTTAAAGCGCCGATAAAATATTGGAAATCGATTTGCCGTTATCTGCTGTTGAATTTTCCGTCAATCTGTGACGTAGGTAAAACGGCATAAGTCTGCTCTCACCCGAGACAATACTGATGACGTAAGGAGTCCCGCCGGAAGTGTGTATAAGTCCGACCCAAGAGTCCGTAAGGAGTGCACATGCACTATAGTGTACAGGAGCAAGGGGGGTTTCATATCAAACGTTCGCATGCATTGGTTCTGCGAGACCAAAGGAAGAGCGCATGCGCTAAACCTTATACTATAATGTTAGAAAAACGCATATGTCGGACCTAGGCGTCTGGTAGGGCAGTAGTGTACGCTTTTCGGTGTATGAGGAAATTTAACAGAATTATGATTAATGTGTGCGTGTTAATTAAATGAATGATTGGGGAGAATATCATTATTTAATTTGTACTGCAATATTTAAGAAATTACAGAACGTTTGAAAATAATATCCAAGGAAACGAAAGAGATTTCATGTTTTATGTCATTTCGAAAAGTTATCTTTTCCTGGCCAATTAAGATAAGTCAGATGTCACACTGATTGATTGATTGATTGATTGATTGATTGATTATCACAGTGGTACCGATAACGACGCCAAATATAGGTCACTGCACGGAAAAGAGTACACAGGTATAATACTTTATCTGTAGTTGTATTGTGGAGTAGAACACATGCTTTTTTTTAAACGGAGGATGTACTCTTTTGATGCAGTGTGAAACAAATCTACTAACAAGCAGTTTTATTCAGATGTTTTTAATTTGCTTATCGGTTTAAACATTTATTTTCTTTTCTTTAAAATTAACGGATTATACTTAGTATTTTTCTTCCGTAATTTTAGAAAACGGATTGGAAAACGATATGAAATCTCTTGAAATTTCTGTTGTAGATACGATTTTGTAGTCTGTTTTGCAGTTTTCGTGTTTTGTTTGTACGTGTGATTTTAAAGATTTATATAAATATATATATATGATACAATGTTTTGAAGTGCAAATTTTAAATATAAACTCGACAAATTTCTTGCATTATATTTTTGAAGTATTATGTTTCTGGGATATTTTGAATCGACAAATGTAAGTGAACGAATAGAAAGATTCTTTATCAGTTATTTGTTCTGCATCAGAATGAGGTTTTGGTTCACACTAAAAAGTAAAATGATTTGTATTGCTTCTTTGGTTGAGATAATATAAAATTGTGGTTGCCTTGTCATGTATGTTTAAGTGTATTATATGGATACTTTGTTAATATTCTTTTCAATATGAAAATTATACGTTCTCAATTGTAAAATTCTAGACATTCAGTCTTAGTCTGAAAGATTTTGATATTGAGCAGAAAATAATTAAATATCTTATTAATGTTATCCAAGAATCAGTAGTTATCCATTTATATTGAAAGTTTTGGAAATCGTAATTTGTATTAATCAGAAAAAAATTAATCTTTTTTTTTATATTTTTTTCTCGATGACAAAATATTTATTTTTTCTGATATCTTGTCATCTTCAAAAGTAAAATTTTCCGAGATGGCGTTTCAAAGTGTCGACGATTTGTATCTCATTCTGTTTGTTATGATAAACGAAATAGAATTCAATCAAAATCAGAGTTTCGATACCTGTAGAATGCAATTTTGTCCAATAAGTGACATTTTACTTCATATCTAATTTTGACACAGCTTTAAGGAATGTAATAGTATAGGTAACAAACTGTACACTTTGAACACCGAAATTGCATCCCTAGAAGTTGAGAGTACAGGTCGTATTACTAGCCTCGGCTAAATAAACTTCTTTTTAGTCGAGCGACAGAGTGACCGGCTAGAGACCGGAGGGTCGCCAGTTCGAATACACGTACATGTGAATTTGTTTAGGATTCATATATACCTTTCATCTCTTTGATAGAAAATAATCTTGTCACAGCATGTCGGTTTGATTTTGGTGTAGCTCTTAATTCAGTTGCCATCTAGTTATGATTTTTACACTCCAGGCAAATAGCCAACCGAGATATTGTTTTTATATAGTCAGGACAAATCCCTCGTTAATTAGATTTTGTTGAATGAAACCCTTGGATTTGAAAGAAACATAGATAATACGATAATAAGTAATCTTTAGTTTACATCGCAAAATTCGAAAATGATAAAAAAATATCTTTGTATGTCTGTTTGTAAAGGAAGGCCAATGAGGTAGCGTGGGTGTTGTCACTATGGAGATATGTAAAGTATATTTATCTTTGTAAGTTATTGTGAGTGAGTGATGACTGTGCATCTGGTAACTTTGTGTGCCTGATTAATAAACTTCTTGACTGCCGACCAAACTTTGTTGTTGTTTTATTCACTCTAAATGGAAGTATTCTTTTCGATCTGTTTGCTTTATTCACAGGTTTACGTCTGAAATTTGTGTAGGCAGACATAAAAGTAAAACCCTGGTCACACTTCGATCACTGAGTTGTTTCCCTTGTTCCGACCTCTTCTCGCAAAATCACCCCGTAATAGACTGTTTGATTTAAAAGCAATAAAAACAACATGTCAACAGAATCATGATTCGTTATTAAATTCAATGAATCATGAACAAGTTTCATTTATACAACACTTACAAAAATGTTAAGTGTCTCATTGATTCTAAACTAAGTAATAAACTCGCGAAGAAAAAACCCACCAAGAATTGGTATTTTTAAGTCGATTTTAATTTATTTTCGTGGATATAACAAAGATAGAATAACGAATAAAGAAAGAGAACTAAAATCTAGTTTTGAAAAGTTTTTGTAGCTTGCGAGAATTTTAAATCACCGAAATTTTAACATTTTCAGTATAATTGCTGTTTTATGTTTTGGTTTCGTAGGGAAAGATTGATGTGAAAACTCAGAAAACAAAAACAAGAGAATATCGATATGTTCTCAAAATCTTAATTCAAGCTCAAAATTGATGTAATGGTACCAAATATCGACAAACAAACAAAAATGTCGGAGATAATTGAAATGTACACGGAGAATATGACCGGGTTTTCCAGAAGGATAAACGTTTTATGCTTCAACGATAATAAACACCATGTAATTCATGGCTAATTCAAGAAATCAATATCTTAAAGGAAAAACAGGTCTATAATTAAACAAAACACTAGTTATCACCAGCTGATGATCATTAAACATATCAAGCACCATTTCGCACTTGATCCTTAACATTACTGACGAAAGAATGAAAATATTACCGTATGATGTAGTTTAATTCATTACTAGATTAAACAGAATGTAATTTAATTTACATTTCTTTACTGAAAGATGATATTAAATTATGGTTCATTTGTACAATCCTTAAGTCTACCCCGGATAAAATGAAGGGTACAGTCCTTATACCTTAAAATGACATAATTCTGGTTCACGACACGGAAATAGCTACTTATACAGACGTTGTCCTGAAATACCATAATCTTCCATTTTGTGTTATGGCCTTCGATGCAACACTTGATAAAATGCCTTTGAGAAATCACAGAATATTACAATTATTACTGATTGATAAATTTTGATAATCAATTGATTTTGTAAGAATCCTGGCTAATATTAACGAATAAAATATGTTTAACTTAATGATCAAACACGTGCCTTTAAGTCACACGCGTCAATAGCTCACTCAAACAGCTTAACAGATAAAAAATATTTGATTTGAAGAAATGCTTGCATCACTTCCGATAAATACTAGCAACACGTAAACAATCGTATAAGAAAGGTTTTAAAAGATTCTTATACGATGGTGTATTTATGTCTGTGTGTGAATGCTTAATATGTATAATTTATATTTAAGCCTATCTCTTTATTAGCATGTATTTGAAAATGTATGATGGGAGAGGGTTCCAATAAGTTGTAATAACTTGTGCCCAATTCCCTTGTTCAAATTTATTTTGGCAATAAAATATGTTTAAACTAAAAACAATTTCTAATCGATCAGGATATTTACTGAATGATAAGGGATTATTGAATATGAACGGTAGCGGTAGGTATATTGTATTAGTTTTTAATTTCATCACCGTCAACGTCTGATATTTTACTGATATTCAACATATTACACTCTCTTCAGTTCTAGTCGATGATCTATTTATCTTTAAATCATTATTTATCTTTAAGAAGGCAGATCTTTATCTAAGATATTTTCAGATAATGTAGCAACAGAGTTAAACTATTTATTTAATAATTCCAATTGTATGACATAATCAAATATTATTTCGTTTGTAGTGTTGTCTAAAAGTGGGGATATACATCTACCTGTATGTTATTTACCTTTCAGAATATTTCGTAGAAATTTCTAACATGCGGTAGGACTGTTTAACATTTCAAATTTATTGAATCTACATCTTGATAACGCCGTATTTAAATGTTTATTATTTTTAATTTGTTTATGTTCACTTTTAAAATACACATGTACTTGACGTTGTTCTTTAATTATCTTATACAATTCGAAATTTTTTGAACTAAGAGACTAGTTCACCCACCCATTTAGGTTTTTACTTCATCTGCCGATCATATTTTTTTATTTTCCTCATCCGCCTCCTGGGCTTCCAAATATAGACCCTTAGCATCACTGACGAGTCCTGGTAGGGCGATATAGCTGTACGATGCAGCTTTATTCATTCGTTGACTCAACTGTATCTAATCCGCAAAGTTGTATTAAAAGGGCTATTCTTTTATACATTATTGGCGTCGGTATTGTTATTCAATGTTTTAAAAAAAATCTTTCTTTTTTCGATATTTCCTTTATTTATTTTAATCTTCCATGGTTTATCATTTCCTCGTACTTCGAATGTGTACATAGTTCATTCACGTGTATCAGGTTTTCGAGACTATTGTTCCAAAGGGTGCTAACAATCATTATTTTGTGTCAGCCAGGTACGAAAGGCTTTAGAAATCGGATAAGTCAATGGAATAGGATTAAGAGAGAACTGGGACGTTCATATAATTGATAGTAATGAAAGATCGTGATGGGGGAGGACGAGGGGGGGGGAGTCAGACAGTTTATAGAAAATGGGAAATAGGAAATGAGAAAAGATCAAAATACCGCAAAAGATATGAGTAAGGACATGAATGGGAAATAGGAAATCATATAAAGGTTTACAAATTACCAACAAAAGAATGTGCACTGTATGGACATGATTGCGATCAAAAGGAGGTCAGACAA
The DNA here is from genome assembly GCF_031769215.1 of Ylistrum balloti. Lineage (NCBI taxonomy): Eukaryota > Metazoa > Mollusca > Bivalvia > Pectinida > Pectinidae > Ylistrum > Ylistrum balloti. The sequence continues at coordinate 421,591 of NW_026782248.1, read as the reverse complement.
CGTATGAATCGTTATTTTATCAGTGAACCGTAGAGAATAGTGTATTTTCAGGATCATACTTTCGATATAGTGGTAAGGATTACATTGTAATTACCAACATTGTTTAAAGTATTGAATGTGCACTGTATGGTTTAGGTCTCCTTGGCAGTGCTGCAATATAGAGCTGCCTACAGTTGCCCAAATGGTGCAACTACAAACAAACGCTGCAACAACTGAATGTAGGAGACATCAGTACTACTCCTCCGTCATTTAGTTCCATTTATAGCTATGGTCTAGCAGGGCACATAGTAACTGGCCAATTAAAGAAAAAGATTTACGAGGACGAAATAAAAAAAAAAGCGACCCCCCGGGGTTTCTGGCAACTCGCCAGTCCTTATATGTTGAGGTTGAATATAAGAGGTTGGGTGCCATTCATATGAGCAATATTTTGTACTAGAAATCTGTCACAGATAACATCCCATCTTACTTCCAGTACAGCAATACCCTTGCTACTTCCATTCAATTGCATCCAAACTGTTCAAACTTTTACAATTATAGAAGTAGTGACAGTAGAGACAAATAATAAATTCAAATGCATCATACAGCTGTTTCGTCCTTCTAGGACTAGTCAGTGATGCTACATCATACAGCTGTTTCGTCCTTCTAGGACTCGTCATTGATGCTACATCATACAGCTGTTCTGTCCTTCTAGAACTCGTCAGTGATACTACATCATACAGCTTTTTCGTCCTTTTAGGACGTGTCAGTGATGCTACATCATACAGCTGTTTCGTCCTTCTAGGACTCGTCATTGATCCTACATCATACAGCTGTTCTGTCCTTCTAGAACTAGTCGGTGATGCTACACCATACAGCTGTTTCGTCCTATAGGACGCGTCAGTGATGCTACATCATACAGCTGTTTCGTCCTTCTAGGACGCGTCAGTGATGATACATCATACAGCTGTTTCGTCCTTCTAGGACGCGTCAGTGATGCTACATCATACACATGTTTCGTCCTTCTGGGACGCGTCAGTGATGCTACATCATACAGCTGTTTCGTCCTTCTAGGACGCGTCAGTGATGCTACATCATACAGCTGTTTATTCCTTCTAGGACGTGTCAGTGATGCTACATCAAACACCTGTTTCGTCCTTCTAGGACGCGTCAGTGATGCAACATCATACACCTGTTTCGTCCTTCTAGGACTCGTCATTGATGCTACCTCATACAGCTGTTCTGTCCTTCTAGAACTCGTCAGTGATACTACATCATACACCTGTTCTGTCCTTCTAGAACTCGTCAGTGATGCTACATCATACAGCTGTTTCGTCCTTCTAGGACTCGTCATTGATGCTACATCATACAGCTGTTTCGTCCTTCTAGGACTCGTCAGTGATACTACATCATACACCTCTTTCGTCCTTCTAGGACTCGTCAGTGATGCTACACCATACAGCTGTTTCGTCCTTCTAGGACTCGTCAGTGATACTACATCATACAGCTGTTTCGTCCTTTTAGGACTCGTCAGTGATACTACATCATACAGCTGTGTCGTCCTTCAAGGACTCGTCAGTGATGCTACACCATACAGCTGTTTCGTCCTTTTAGGACTCGTCAGTGATGCTACATCATACAGCTGTTTCGTCCTTCTAGGACTCGTCAGCGATGCTTTCCGCTTAAAGTTTGCAAAATAGGAGAAAAATCCAAAGTGATCGTACGAAATGAAAAAATCTGGATTGTGGAGTGTTCAACCTCCGTAATTCAATAAAATTCGTAATCTTCATACACCGCATAATATCAGAAGAACGTTTATCATAAGTGTATTTCTTAAATGTGCCACAATTCGAATGGATTAAAACGTAGCAATCATGTTACGGCAAACGTCAGGGATTAAATTTCTAGCAGTAGTGGCTACAACATGCAATTTTAAAGATAAGTATTAAATCTTGATAAACGTGTTTAGAATATCTTACTTTTTATGTCGTATTCTTCGTTAAATGTTTTGTATAGATATGCTTTTAAGTAAAATCACATGCATTTGTACAGCACAGCATTCCCCTATTCTTGTCGTCTTTCATTTAGAATTCTGTTCGGAAAGTATTTTTTGTGTTGATAACTTTATAATGTACTACCTTAGACCATGCCACAGCACCAACATCGAGTGACAAATCAATAAAACCCATTTATATACATATTGTAAAACCGGAAACAGAAATAAGTTTACAGTGAACACGAATAAGATATGTAGAGATAAATGTTTGGTTTGATCTGATATTTTTTTTATTCACATTTACTATTTAAACAAATTTTGTCATTTCGAATAGTTTGATGTTAACAGCTTTAGAAAGGCGACAGAAACAACACAATCTATAAAAAAGTGACAGATTTAATAAATTAAAAGTTTTGATGTAAGAAACCACTAATGCTGATTTAATCGACAATTTTATAAAACGTGTTTATATACATACGTAAGTTAGGGTGTCTTCATTTTGACGACGCGATAAGCCGTGCGTATAGTTTAGACGTAACGTCCTTATCAAAACAAGATTACTCTAAACTTAGACCGATCAATTTCATCTTTATCACGGAATATATTTAGGCACGGGACGAACCCAGATAACGGCTGGGTACAAAGACATTTTGATCCGGGGAACCGGTGACCCCGAGAAATGACCCCGCCCTCTAGCATTCATTTTGAGGGAGGTCCATAGCAGGCTACCTAGGGTTTCAGTAATGTGCAAACAAGGGATACCTACCCCACATTTAATTTCCAAATACCAGAGAAATAAAACTATGGAGGACCTTGGTTGTGTACAAACTATGAGCAAAACAATGACATTGCATGGACAGGAAATCAGCACAAATTCACAAAATTGTTACTAGAAGCTTTTTACGATTTCTAATTTTGTCAACTTTCGGATAAAACATTCGCCCCTCTTTATTGACACAGTGGTGTCAGTTAGACGAAAACACGTGTAGCTATTTACCCTAAAAAACATTCAAAGGAATGATTAACCTGGGAAGACGGATCTTTTAAAACTTTATTTTTTTTAAAGAGACCGAGTGCATTCGTTACCTTTGCCTATACCCAAACACATTCCTTATTTGGTGTTACTGTGTCTTATTTTAAACTTGAATTGGAAGGTGTTATAAACTTTGATATAAAAAAAGTATAGTGTTTTAAATGAACAATTGAGTAATCGATTTATCAAACGCAATAGCTCATTAATTATCTCTAACGACGTTGGTTCCAGAATGAACGCGAATTAAGAAGAAAAAATAAGTAATTTATTTCATGATAAAAATTATTGGATTAGAGTCAACATCTATCAATTTCTAAAATTTATTTCTAAGATTCAATACTTTAGACCGCAAGCATTGCTGTCTAATCATTGAAGAGCAATATAACTGTATGACGTATTTATTTTTTTGTCAAATTTCGCTGTGTTTATCTAATTCTAAAATCGTATTGAAAGGAACTGTATTCTTCTTTGTATTTTTTAACAAACCTTCGATATCAAAAGAGATGCTGTCTGCTTCAGTTTACCGTAACATGGTGACAACTTTTTAAGTCATTCGTTTAGTTTAATTCCGCCGTCTTTCTAAATCATTAAATATTACAAGTATGCATTTTTGCTCTCTTCTGCCTGACAGGATTTCGCATTTTATTTGGACCAATCATGATCTTCCTCGGTTGCTTCACGGTTTTAAACAGTTTATACCTATATCACTGACGAATCCTAGAAAAATGGCACAATTGTGTGATGTTGTTTTATTCATTTATTTTTATCTATGTACATTTTTGTACATTTTTTTGAAGACGGTTGTTATTAAAACCGAACCTGCAAAGTAGGAAAAAAATAAAATAATATATGATTTAATCACTCAGGGACGCAGTTAAAACGCAAAAATCTTATGAACATCAGATACGAAAAAGCAACTAAATAGACAGGAAGATTATGTGAATCAATACTAGAATTAAGTCGAAATTTTGATGTAGGGTAATTGTGAAACTATGGCAACGGAATATAAGATAAAAGGTTTTAAGGCGTTACGTATTCTGAAAGTGGCATAGATTTGGATTTGTTTAAACTATACTATAGAATCATTATTGAGAAGATATGTATTTTCCAAAATTAATTAAACACAACTGTATAATGCAGATGAATGAACAATGCTATCAAACAACTGCCTATACTATGACCGCCTCAACTATTTCAATATACTGCAAAATCATATTTTTTCGTGGTGTTCAATTTTCCTGATTTTTTCCAAATAAATAGTATTTCGTGGACTCTTGGTTTCGCGGATGAACATATCCGACATAAATCTACTTGCACTAAATTTAACTGCTTATAGATATATGAATTCATATATTAAGAGTACACCCGAAATCTACGAAAATAAATCCTCACAAAAATTAATTGTTTTACAGTTTGTACAGATAATTCACAGTATACAAATTGAATACCTGTAAACTCTCTAGCCTATGTGGCAACGATAGTATGAAGACTTCCCCTGTGGTGTGTACGAGCCTCCGTAGTTTCGTGAATCATCTCCATATACGAAACCATTGGCTACTGTGACTTTGTAACTTTTTTCTCTTGTCAAGTTCCGGTGTGAAATGTTTAAAGATGTCGGGTTAATTCTGATAACAGTGAGACTACAACTGATGTAAGATTAGAAGAGGATGGCGGACATGGATTTACGGACCGTCGGTGTATTTTTCGCTTGCTTTTTCGGAACAATTTCAGGTTAGTTTTTATTTAAAAGTTTTGTTATATAGATATCATGACGTACGAAAAAAAATCGTATTTAAATATAATTTTACTTTTGAAAAAAAAGATATCAAATTAATAATTAATCAAAATAGTGAAAAAACATCATTTCAGATAAAAAAGTTGACATCTAACCGTTTTGGAAATTTTGGCAACTGCAGCCACATTTCTCCATTTAATAAATAATCACACAGTAGATGTTTTGGAGGTAAGTGATACAGATAGGAATCAAAAGAAATTATTTATTAATTCATATAGCCGTCGATGTTTCACCCGTATAGCTGGAGAACAAAATTTCGGAAATTCGAAATGCACTTAAGAGAATACTAATTATTTCATTGTAGGATTTGAAGTGTATTATCACAGCACAGTTAGTATTTGATTGTTTCAGAATATATTAATTTTGTAAAATTGTTATAAAGAATGGATGTGTGTTATATCAAACTTCTGAAAATCGAGCAAAAATACGGCAATACGGCATTGTTATTGCAGTCTATCAGAAGTGACCATGATCATTAAAGGAGATACAAAAGAAAATGATGTATGGAAACTCGTGAGCTATCATGATGCCATAATTTGTTTCCTGGTCGACATGAAAATCTTCTGTCTCATAGTAATAATATTTTGGCGTATGAATTAAACAAATGAGAAAAAAGGCAACTAGTGAATTCCGCCGAATCATACAGTTTTTCGTCCTTACAGGACATGTCAGTGAGTAATTAAATTTTATATCATGTTTCATATCAAAGTGATTTATGAAAATTATATATAAAAAAGTTATATGACTAACAGGATATCAAAACATAGAACTCGTTTATAAATCCATCTTGCTATATTTATATATATATACATATATTGAAGAATATTTTTATGATATCATGTTGATTACCAGTTTGATGTTACATATAACCACACTCTTATGAACAATGCCAGTTTTTTAATCAACAACAAGAGACAATAATCACATTCAACATATATAATAAATTTAGTTGGATAATACACCCGTTCGTCCTTCTAGACCTCTTCATTGATGCTGATGCGGCGATACCTAAAAGTTTGCTGACGATATTCCAAAATAGTCGGTCGAAATGTCAATCCCTGTGATTGTATAAATTTCATAAGTTTCAAACATCGAAAGAACGATAAGACCATGTGAATAGGTTTAGGTTATTAAACAATTTATCAGTCTTGTAATTATTTATGTTGTATGTTAATTTTGAATTCTGATTTCGTTGGTGACATGAATTTTCGTGAAGACACAAACTAATCGCGAAAATCCTTGCGCTTCGATGGCGAGTTTTTCCAAACATTTGAAATACGTTTTAATTCGATATGATATTTATATTTCATTGTGTTTTTAAAGCTCATCACTTTGTTCCCTTCATGAATGAAATATTAAACAATCTATATTAGTTTAAACTGTATTTTATTTTGTGAAATGAGTACAGTACAAAAGCAAATATGCATTTTGGATTCAGAAACAAGTACAATGTACTTATATTAATCTGTCTCCGTATCTAATTACATGAGCAATGGACAGCACTGACAACATAATGTAATTAAGTAGGTGCATAAGTACAGGGAAGGGGAAAAGAAAGGGTGCATGGGTTCAAAGGAGGAAACCGTTGTAGGATGACGAAGCAAGAGTTTAGGACTGTTATAGATCTATATTTGATTGTGGTTCACTCAACAAAGTACAATATACCACGACCAGGTCAGTACTGTAATTGAGATTACTTCGTAGTATACACAAACTCACTAGATACGCTAGAGCTTAATTAAAACGTTTAGAACGGTTAATAAAGTTTTGGACACAGTCAAAAATATTTTCATTGTACTGATCTGGCATATTAGGGTTACCATATAATAAGGTATTAACATTAATGTCGGGGGGTATGTTACTGAAGCATTGAATTCTGATATGATGGTAGTTAGGGCACTGGAGGAGGAAGTGTTCAGTAGTTTCGTCGGACTGGTTACATGAACATAGAGAGTTGTTAACAAGATTACGAGAATATAATCTATATTAATTCTAGGACTTTTATTTGGGTGTTTGGATGCAGAGGAAGAAGTGGTAGGTTATGCATGTCTACTTGTCGTTTTGACATGTCAATGCTTTTGGTGTTGTATTTTGAAAATTTATAAATAACATTATGATTAAAGTCTTGTTGAACATGATCTCGTTATCCTACTAATATCATGAACTATATAAACAGTGAATGTATCATTTTTATAACTAAAACATGACATTCGTATCTTTATAGGCCTTTATAGGCGAGAATATATTTTTCATTATGTAGTGTTGAATTAATCTTGAGAATTAATCTTCAACAATTAAATCAATCAAATTATGCATGTCCATCACCATGATGTATGAGTCTATAGCACGCGTATTTCATTTTAAACGTTGATGTCATTAAAGATTTGTTTGTAATGTTACTTTGGTATCATTATTCTTGAGGCTGTTTCTTGTTTTTGTTTTCCGTTTTTCCGTGATGGGTCCTAGAAGGGAGAAACAGCTGTTTGATCTAATCTAATTAATTGTTCGGTTCTACAGTATCAAACTCTAAATAATAAATGGTGTTTGTTCACTTGTGCGTCTTTTGTACAACCTTAAACCCATTAAAAAGCTCTAAACTTTAAATAACATTTTCAATTAGCACAAAAAGAAGATGTATATTAAAAGTACTTCATATTCACAAGCAAAAGATGCACATTGCTTTGTTTTATTTCTGTTTTATTTAAGGTATTAGATAAAAATCGGGATTATATGCCCACAGGTTGTTTAAGTGACACACACGTGAATATCATCTTTCAGAATAAACTTGGAACTAGATACAGCTGAGCTAAGTAACGAAATCGATTGCATCACATAGTTATTTCGCCCTTCTATGAATTAACAGTGGTGATAAGGGTCTAAATATTGAAACCTAGGTGAAAGACGAATGGCAATCAGAGTTACAGAGACATGTAATGATAAAACGATATCAGCATGACGTCTTTAGAATTATGTAATTATTGGCATGATTCACGGGGATGATAAGATTTTGAATGACAAGGGATGACTAACTGCTTTAAATAAGGATAGTTTGCGGTTTCGGAAAATTTATAACCAATAGTTATTTTCTTCTACGCATATAAGAACATTCTTTCTTCATAGCCAGATCTAGCACATGACGTGTTACATACCATGAAACATGTATAGTCATGATGAAAGCCGTCCAAAAAGGTTTATTCAAATTTCATGAAAATTGCATGTTTCATAAAATAAAAATCTCTCTCCCTCCCCCCCCCCCCCCCCCTCCCCCCCCGTCTCTCTCTCTTTCTCTCCCCTCCCCCTCTCCCTCTCGTCCGCTCGCTCAATCTCTCAGTCTCCCACTATTACTAGGCACGAGGAAGTCTATTGATTTGTTACAGATCTAGTGTATTGCGACGACAGATGGTCAAGTTGTTTTCTTACTATAAAATATTAATCAACATTGATACAGCTGTTTCCATCACTGCCGAATACAGGTGGCATGTTATTCCGACAATGGCAGTGCCATTGGAAGGATATATAACAATTATTGCCCTTCCCATAACCATGACCTATTGCAACCTTATATTGTTACCAGCAATAATTATAATTTTCGTCATAATAGTTTATTCGATTCATTCAACCGGATCCAGAACACACTCATATATCAAAAGGTTCTTTCCTTTCCTTATGGCTGAATGGAAGGACCATACCTGTCTGTTTAATTCTATAACATCGATCAGAAATTTAAAGAAGGAATTTTTAAATTTATGATAATCTCAATTTACAATCCTTACATGTTGATATCTTCAAATATCATGGCAATACAAAACTTTATATAATATTCTGTCAACTTAGAACTGACTTGCGTCATTCTCATATAACTGGTAGCTCTATTTGCTTGTGTCGTTATCCAAATGAAAATTGTAACCACTTTTTTCTTCGTTGTCCTCTATAGACTAACGAAGGGAATGCCATGCTGTATTCCATCTCAGACCTAAATAATACTATTCCACTAAGTACCCAGACGTTTGCGGTCTTTAAATAAGTAATACTTGATATGAATGAATTTGTGTTATATATTGTATAGAAATACATCAGCCATACCTGACCAAATAGGTGACAACAATTAAAAAAAGATTACTGATAGTAATTTTAATATGCCAATTATCGTGCAAATAATGAATGCTTTTTGTTATTTACTATACATGTACCCGTATTAATACATGTAGGTTCTGTCAGTTAAGTAATGATTTCTACCTTACTAGCTAATATTTCGTTACATTACCTCACTTATTGTCTATTATGAATTTGAAATATTAAGACATATTTCTCTTAATCTTTTTTTTCAGATTCCAAATAATCAATTGTATTTTTATATAAGTATTCTTAATAGTGATATGCATTGACGTGTATATACTGTTAATGTTGTAAGGAGAGAGTAAGTATAAGCATTGTCAGTTGTCCGATCCAAGATGTACTTTTATTTGTTCAATAAAAATATTTTGAAAGATATCTCTCAATTTCTCTTTCTTATGAGAGTGTGGAATAATGTCACTTCATATTAGTAATTTCCCATTTTTAATTTCTTTCCATATATGTATGTGTGTGATTAACATTGATAGGTTAGGACGTTGGATATGTTCTATAAATTGTGCCCAATCCTGTTGTTATTGAAAGTTTTGGCAAAAAAAAAATGCATGATGCAGTTTTCTTCATTGTTCGACTTTACTGTATCTAACTCTAAATTTTATTGAAGGGTTCCATTCATTTTGTGTATTGTACAATATTGTGTTAACAAAAATACAACTCTCTCAGCAGCAAACATCTCAGTGGTATATGTTTGTCTATTAGTAGTGAGCATTTATCATGTAATACGTATTTGGTTACGTGTCTCTTGTGTAAGTTCTTTGAAAAAGGGCACCAGAAAAGACGAGCTTGTCTATTAAATGTTTGATAAATATTGACAATTTGTAGTGTGAAGAACATTGGCAATATGGGGTCAAATAAATAGACGTTTAGACAACCGAATCCTTTACACCAAATATTTGTAAATGTGGATAAAGGCATGACCCGGAACATACAGGTGATCTTGTGTTGCGGTATTCTTTGACTACCGACCTGATGACATGAAGGCCTAACAACCTCCTAGCGTGGTAGCAATGTCGTCCTATGATTGACGGCCAGGATCCACGTTACCGCAACTGAAACAGACACATGTTAAGTCAGTATACATAGGAATTTATGAAAGTGAGCTGTGTTAAAAGTGATACTGATGTTCAAAGCAGAATTTTTAGCATTGAATAATTGTTTCATATTATTCATTATTTCTTTATTATATTTCTGTTTCAAATTATTATCTAGTAATTTATTTCATTTCTTAAATAAATAATGTTTTCTTCTTTCTTTTTTTTTTATTTAATTTTTTTTTATGGATTTATAGCTCATGCGCTGGTCATTTTTGATGTTTTTTTCTCGTAGGACACCTCACTGAATAACATTTGGGAGGCCCGTCGAGCAATTAATGATAAAGTATCCTGCCTAATGTTACAATCACGTCAGCACGCATTGACGTCCCCATCCCCCCTCCCATTTTTCTTCCTCGCAACAGTTAGAGACGTCGAAGCGCTACCCTAAAACTTTTACTAACATGATGTAGACCAATGCTCTGCCCACTGAGCCATCGCCACCTCAAGATCTATAGAATCTATTGTATAAATTATAAATCAAACAGTGATTGATTTTGCACTACATGTCCATTACAAGAAAACACGATAGCATGACTTTACAGCGATATCCATGTACAAAGGCCAATTTCATATATTTTCTGAAATCTAAAACATTTAATCGCCTCTACTACAGCGAAATTATACTTCTCGCGAAGGTTACCTCTGTGTTAGACATTGGTAGAGTCTTTCTAATGTTCGTAAACTATGACACATGTTTTGCTGCACTTGAATCAAACAAACAACTCATTCTGCACGCGGTCACTACAACAAACACATAACAAACCTATTAAACACATGAGTTTTATCCTCAAAAGAATAACATCGTCTTAATACTAACGATCTAATGAGCATTTTGTTTCTCGACTCATAAAAAAATCCCTTTCTACAAAGTTTGACGGTGTATCCATTAAAGGCGCCCCAATGTCCTATCTACACCAGTGTCACAAACACTAGGTGACGAGTATAACAGTCCTCCCATCAGAAGGACGACACACTTAGACTGCATCACCGGTACAGAAACCTGTCCCTCCCTATAGACTATGAGCAATTCCTTGATTACGTAAAATTCCTGATCAGACCGGAAAATTTAGCTTATCAACCCATCAGCAGTACATTATAGTAAACCTCTTGTAAATTTATAGTCGGATGGCAATGTCAACAGAACTTCTTACAAGTGAAAGTGTAGAATCATCTCGGAGATTACACCTTAACTTTAATCAAATCTTAAATGTCATGTGATCTTGGTCTGGTATTCCAACATTCAGGGGTACTTGTTATTACTTTCGAAATTTTCAAATACCTTGTTTTACAATCGCATTTGCACATAAAGCATCGCTTTGGCCCTTATAAACAACAATTTTACTTTGTTTTTTTATTTTGTTTTGTTTTTATTTTATTATTTTCGTTAACTCAAAACCATGATTTAGATACGCGAAAAGAATGCAGACTTGTAATTTTAATTCAAAATCGACGACGCCCATCGAAAACAGTACAATGGACACAAAGACCAGAGGATCCGAAATGATAAACATTTTCTACCCTACTGATGACTTTTTCCCGTCATTTATATGTATATCTAGTAATGTCACGTTTCGTCTTCTGTACAATGCCAACATCGTATTTGTTATCATGACGTTATAGATTTCAGCTTGTGGAGCCTTTATCAAGTTAATCATATAATATTTCATATTAAAATTTATCTGTCGTCGATGAAGTATAAGACGCTTATTCTTTCGGAACACATGAAACATGATCTCACTCTTAAACTTTCGTGCAAACCTTCCTTTAGTTCATGTATTGCTCTGGCTCCATTAATTATAGATTAGAATTAAGATTAAAATGATGTTCATTATTATTTTTTATTTTATTTGTTTTGTTTTTTTTTTTGTTTTGTTTTTTTTTTCTGTTTTTTTGTTTCTTGGTTTTTTATTTGTTTTTGTTCTTGTTTTTTGTTTTGTTTTTATTTCTTTTTTTTTCTTTGTTCGTTTGCTTTTGGCTTGAATCTTAGGTTTAATTATCATACATCTTTGTTTCAGTAAGTAAAGCATACTTAATTTGATATATATATATGTGAATGTTTCGGGTTCATATTTCATTTCTTTTATAATCATTTCAGCGCAATGCGCAGATAAACTAGTGTTTGACAGCGGAAGTACACCAAAAACAGGGGTCAAGGTCACAACATCTTCAGAGTACGGAGCGAATGACCCCAATCACGTGTATGGCCCTTCACGTGTTTTTCTTAACGCTAAAGAAGAAAAAGATGCATCTGGTCACACTCTTCTCGGGGGCTGGTCAGCAGCAACACTAGACACAAAACAATATGTACAGGTAAGGAGCGTCCGTCAGGATACTTAACGTTCAGTTAACACAGTAGAAATGACATTTATTTTATGCATTAAAACATTTAACCTTTTAACCTTTCTTAACGTTTTGTGGGCGTATTAACAGTTCGTTAGTATACCTGTTGGTGTAGAAGACGCCTGCTTCTCCGTAATAAATTGGCTAATTCTCCGTGTATGAGTCACTTCATATAATGTTAATAATAATAGTTTTATTGAATTTGAGTTGGATTCTGTTGACATGTTGATATTTCTTTTATTTTTTTTTGCCGGCGTTACAGGTGCCAAACTTTCGTTGCTGTTGGCAATGTTTCGTTTTTGCCGACATTAACGGTACATATATTTGGCTGTTTCTGTTGTTTTATTTTTCCGATATTTGCCGGTGTTCGCGGTGCCGGTGTTGCCGATATTTGCAGTGCCGATGTTTCGTTATTGCGAATGTCCGCAGTGTCGATGTTTCGCTGTTTCCAATTATCGTGGTGCCGATGTTGTCGATATTTGCGGTGCTAATGTCTCGTTGTTGGCAATGTTTCGTTGTTGCCGATATTAACGGTACATATATTTGGCTGTTTCTGTTGTTTTATTTTTCCGATATTTGCCGGTGTTCGCGGTGCCGATGTTGCCGATATTTGCGGTGCTAATGTTTCGCTGTTTCCAATGTTCGCAGTGTCGATGTTTCGCTGTTTCCAATGATCGCGGTGCCAATGTTTTGTTTTTGCCGATATGTCGATACTCCATTTGTCGTGATTTTTCCAACTTGACAGAATACGTTACGATGAGCCAATTAAAAGGATTATGATAATTATACAATTTTATTGTTACAGGTGGAATTCTCTACCCCTAAGGACATCAGTGCTGTTTCTACACAAGGTCGTAACGGCTGCTGTAAACAATGGGTGACAAAATACAAAGTACAGTACAGCACTGATTGTCAAACCTGGCAGACCCTTCCCCAGGTAATAGTTCCCTTAACATAGTCCCTACCACAATCACCAATTCATATCTATCGTGTCAGTCAACATTTCCAAACTATGGGATATATTTCATAGAAACACGGAACATCATGTTGTGATCCAATTTTGTTTCAACAATCTTCGGCTACATAGTAAACGATTAAATGACAGTACAAAGTATTCATATTTGCCAAAATTATTTCATCATAGTAACCGATTTAGATTCATCTTAGGTTAGAAACTCCAGCGTCAAAGTTCGTCATTGTGTCATGTAATTCTACGCTACAACGGTACTATAATTGATTTGCCGAATTCTATTTTTTTGTAAACTCGTATGAATTTGAATAATTGAACATAAAATGATAAAACATTAAATGTCTTCAACAAAATTCAAAGTGAATCTCATTCAGCGCTATTAATTTTATTGCAGACGCTGATATTTAAACTAAACAAAATAGCCCATAAGGAATTTTTATGTGCATCCTTTTCGGTGTCCTTAAATGGCAGGTCGTTACATATTATAAGAAAAATATGTACATCTCATTTACAAGTTGATTATCAATTTCCGCTTCCTAGGATATGACAGGAAACGTTGACGAGAGTTCCGTTGTGACTCAAACCTTACCAGCTCCTATCACCGCCAAATGTGTCCGTATAAATCCTACTGCCTGGAACCATCATATCTCAATGAGGATGGATCTAATTGGCTGTGACGTCACAACTACTACATTACCGCCCACAACGACTACACAACCAACCACAGTCGCTGTAACAACACAGCCAACCACAGTCGCTGTAACAACACAGCCAACCACAGTCCCTGTAACAACACAACCAACCACAGTTCCTGTAACAACACAGCCAACCACAGTTCCTGTAACAACACAGCCAATCACGACCGTTAAACCAATCGTTTCAACAAATTCTAACCAAGGTACCACTGTCCAAGGTTCGGCAGCTACAGCTGGACAGTCAGCGACGTCCTTGGCTATAGCACCACAGAAAGCGACAGGTGAGTCATTAATAAAATAAATAGTTGATTCAAATTCATCTGACATCTGAACATCGACATGTAACCAAATGATTTGTAAAAAGAGTACTTAAATTGTAAACAAGAACCAGGAGTGACGAAAGGCAAAGCGTCTTCTGCTTTGCGGACGATATTCAAATCTACGTCAAACCGAATAATTTTTTATATCGCTCTAGGAAGTTAGCAAAAATCTCTCATGTCTTTTTGCCATGAGCTGTTATTTCTTGTGTAGATGATGACGTTATGATGTACATTGTTATGTCCCTGATCAAAATAATACATTCTATCAACAAAAACTTTGCAACAAACCCTATACAGAAAGGAAAAGAAACCTGTTACAAAGTTTTAAATATTATCTCGAGGCAAATGAGATAGTGTTGATGGGTTCAATGAAACGCAATATGAAATAATATTGTTTTTTTTTATTTCAAAAATTTTTTTTTCAAAAGAAAAATAAAACCCACGGCTACAGCAAACATTGCAATAACCTAAATCTGAATTTATTGATAATGATTAGAAATGATTTACTACTTTTGTCATCGTTTAGAAAATTGCACACATCAATTATTTCATTTTGTTTGGACAATAATAATTAACACAAGCAGACAAATATTTCAACAAAAATGTATAAGATGTGATTATAATCAAACTAGAAAATGATATACATTTAAAATTATTCACATTACAGGTTCATGTACAGACCATATTGTTTTTGATCCGGCGACGAAACAGCCATTAAATGGGGTGGTTGTGACATCTTCCACGGAGTTCGCGGCTGCTGACCCAACCCACGTGTACAGCGCCGCACGTGGCTTGCTGGACACGGTAGAGAGCAAAGATCAGTCCGGGAATGTGTTGATCGGAGCGTGGGCTGCCGGTACCCTAGATACTAGTCAATATCTCCAGGTATGGAAGAACAGTTAAAAACAATATCAACTTATATACAATATGTTGTTATGCATAACGAGATCGCTTAAATCAATTTAACTCAACAACATCTGGAAAGTTTCAAAATTAAAACTTTTCCCATCCCACCACTAATAGAGATCTAGCTTTGACACGTCAACTAACTTTTATTTGGCTATGTTTGGTCATTTTCAGCGGAAATAAAAACAAATATATATTTCCAAAACAAGAAATGACAGATTTATGTCGTCAATGAAGGACGTATTGCTTGACATCACAGTAATGTATGACAGGTTATATAACTGGTCTGAATTTCCGTGTATTCTATCATCGATTCTTATGTAATTGGGTTGTTTAAAAAGTTATATGTGTTTTCCACCCTAGACAAACCTTTAAACATGTTCCGTTGTTAATCCACTGAAGTTAAGATAATATATTTATGCGTTACCTTCATTTTAAGGTGGAATTTCCGACTCCAAAGACAATCAGTGCTGTAGCTACACAAGGGCGCCATGGATGTTGTAAGCAGTGGGTCACTTCATACAAGATACAATACAGCACTGACTGTAACACGTGGACAACACTTCCCCAGGTATACAGGTGTATTTTACTTAATCACCTTCTAGATTTCAAAATGGCGCCACTTCGCAAAATGGTTGGGGTCATCGAAAGGTGAAACAGCCCCTTGAGGAAGTTGAATTAACTATTTGGCTCTATGGTTTCCAATCCTAAAATTTTGTTCACAAATAGTATTCATTTTTTAAAGTCTTCTTTTTGTATTTCGCAATAGACTCCACAAAATTCTTTTCGTGCTAATTGCACATTGTAGTAACACACATTTCGACACAAATTATACAAATATATACAGAAACGGTGAAATTGATAAACAAACAAACAAATAAGTAAACAAAATTCTAATGAACTTTAAAAGACTAATGATATTTAGTTTTTAGTTATTCTATTTCTTTGGGCGATATGAAGCTGGACGTGTTTAACGATCATTAGTTTGCCTGTTGGTTCCGTTGTGGTATATATTTTTCTCGTTTGAGAACGTGACATCGCTTGCGTTGTTTGACCAAGGTTTATATGGCAGGTGTCGTCGATGAAGCAGAGGACGCTTACACTTCCGAACACCTGGTCTCATTTTGCTTCTACTTTTTCAGTAGACTCCGTGTTAATCTTTCTTTTGTTTATATTTTGCCTTTGACTTATTGAATTTGCGTTTGGATTATGGCTATGTAGGCATTTTGTAACACTGGTGAAGGTCATCGAAGGTTGAAACAGCCATTTTGTGGACTTTAATTAATCATTATCTATGGTTTCTAATTCTATATCAATGTTGGCAGGTGCTTATCTATGAATTTTTTTATTATTCAATCTCCCACCTGTATATTCCTATTGGACCCAATTAAACTCTATTCTTGTTCGTGTATTGCTAATTGTAGTAACACGTATTTTAACGGCACTGATAAAAAGTATTTACAGAAACGGCAAACTTACAAAAGAAACAAACAAAAACAATTCCATTCTGCAAATGAATTTTAAAAGGCTAATGGTAGTTAATTTTAAGTTTTAATGGGTTTTTTTCTTTTCGCATGTGTATTACATCTAAGTTCGATGTTTTCTGTCTTACTGCAGACTTTTACCGGAAAC
The DNA here is from genome assembly GCF_031769215.1 of Ylistrum balloti. NCBI lineage: Eukaryota > Metazoa > Mollusca > Bivalvia > Pectinida > Pectinidae > Ylistrum > Ylistrum balloti. The sequence continues at coordinate 404,703 of NW_026782248.1, read as the reverse complement.
ACGGACGAGGATACTGTAGTGAATAACACACTCACTGCGCAGGTCACAGCTAAATGTATTCGGGTGAACCCTGTCACGTGGAATCATCATATCGCAATGAGGATGGATATTATTGGATGTGATTCTACACAAACAACTATGGCGTCTGCGACAACAACAGCGGCTGCTGTGACGTCATCACAGCCCCCTTCACAGACTACGTCAGCAGCATTAACAACATCGTTACCGGCAAAATCTAACAGTAGGTATTTTGGGACGAAATTCGCGATGGTATGTACTACATCTTTAACCCATTGTCATAGACGAATTTACCGTAAACTGTAAATGAGAAGCATCAATATTCGTTATAAACTTACTTTCCATATCACTGACGAGTCCAAAGGGGATGAAACAGCTGTGGAGCACAGTTTAATTCATTATTTCATTCATTGTTTTCATTTATCGTATCAAAAGCTGAATTTGTATTGGAAGATGTTTTTTCTTGTACAGTATTCATGCTAAAAAACAAAACAATATTCCTGGCATGTTAATGAAAGAGAATGTTTATCTGTGAATATATAATTATGTATCAGATATTCACAATTTCTACAATAAATTTAGTTGTCCTTAATCTATAATGTTTCTGTTGATGATTCTTTCGAAAATATGCAGTTGTTTGAAAATGCTTGGGACAAATGTATACATGATTTGAATATTCAAAGGCGCAAGCTAAAATTTGCTCAATATCCGGAAGACAATGTTTCTATCTTCGAATTTCGTGTGATGTTTTCTTTATGTTTTGAATATAAACTTTATTTATTTTACAACAATTGTGAAACAAGTTATGTCAACTTATACTAATCACTCTTGTTGGCCCGGATGTAAGCGTGCGAGGGGTCTAATTGTGGGAGGAAACCGGAGTACCTGGGGAAAACCATGGTCGAGCAGGTGACCCCTTACCTTTTCACGTCCGTTCTGGGAATCGAACCCCGGTCGGCTTGGTGAAAGGCGAGTGCGTTACCACTGCGCCACCCGACCACGCACTTAATGTTTTCGCTATCGATTTTGAATTTGGATAGAAATTTTGTTAAGACATGCGCATGATGTCTGATTTTGTTGTGTTGTCAACATTTGGTGTTTTTATTTTTTATCATATTTATTTATATACTTTTTTTTATGTTGTCAACATTTTCGTGATTTCTTATTTTTGATGTCAATATTTTTGTGATGTCTCATTTTTTATTTTGATGATTTCACGTTCCCCAGCCTCGTGTGGTGATAGCCTGTTGACGTCACCATATGGTGCTAGCTTCACTATGTCAGCATCGTCAGAAAAGGAGAAAATAGACCCCACTCAGGTATACTCCCCTGATCGTGGCGTTCTCAACCAGAAGGAACTCCTTGACACAAATGGAAATCTCCAAATGGGAGCTTGGTCCCCGGATACCAACAACGTCAGTCAATATTTACAGGTGAGAACATGTACAGGTAACTTAATTGACAGGTGAAATCAACAGACATAGTTAGGCGGTCAGGTAAAAACAAGCTTATCTACACTGCGACAAATTTATAATAAAACGTATTGACGTATCCGGATATGAAATATCCGACTCTAATCTTTAGTTTGTGCTTGCTGATCTACCTCAGTCTATATTTGTCTCACATCGCGTTATCGATTTTCCACGATGGCCAAATACCTTTTTGAACTCTAATACTAAGTACTTGTTGTGTTTGTTAAAATCCAAGTATACAGTTCGTACGACAATATATTTGAATACAATTTTATTGCTCTGTATAATTAGTAGTTTTCCCGGAATATTTAAATTCGAATTTTTTCAGCGAACATCTCTGTCGTTTATGAAAATCTCCAATATCTATTTTGTCTTCATATGTTGACACCAGATCATAGACACCCACATCACTTTAATATCTGTAAACTAGCCCAAAGCAGGACAGCGGCAAAGTATTAGCGCCGCGAAATAAAACAAACATACGGCATTTAATGGAATGTGAATATATAAGTTTTAACATCACTCGATAAATCGATATACACGTACCATTAAATTTGACAGACGTAAATTTTAAAAATTGTAACTATAATCAGGTCCAATTTTAACGTATGTGTTACATTACATTTGTGCGAATCTGTATTCTATAAATAAAAAAGCATCATTTAATCATATGCGCTGAATATTTGGAGTGGGGACTTTTTTTATTGATGATGTAATTTTCAATTTCCGAAACATTTATCTTTGTCAATTACTGACTACTTACGACAATTTACACAGGTTAACTTCTCAAGTCCTGTCGTCATCCGTGACGTCACCACCCAAGGCCGCAATGGCTGTTGCCAAGATTGGGTCAGCCAATACAGGCTAGAATACAGCACGGACTGTGTCACGTGGTTACCAGTCGGCAGTGGAGCTGGCACGGTAGGTTGTGACGAAATTACTCAAAAATAATTTATTTCTGCAAATACGATTTTATTTTATACTCCATTGAATCACAAAACCAAATATATAACCATAACAGCTTCCAAATGGCGGGTAGAACACTTCAAAGGCAATAACCGCGCTAATTATTCCAAGCATGTCTTAAATTTCCATAGATATAAAATACTCAGTTAATTTATCTGTGTATTGACGCAGCTCTGGTACATGTATGATAAGATATGTAAACTTATGAATTAATTTAGACATTCACAGGGAATACTGATCAGGATACACCAGTTACAAACTCACTCGGCTGTGTAATCACTGCAAAGTGTATGCGACTTATTCCTCTCGTCTGGAACAACAACATTGCCGTCAGGTTGGATTTTACCGGCTGTAAGATCCGACAAAGTCCGGCAGGAGGCGCCACCACCACCGCACCAGTTCCGGTGACACAGTCGGTACCACAGGCGGCCGTCACAGCTCAAGGCTAGTGAACATGACGTAGTGATATAGGATCCCACAGTGCTTTTATGTGAAGGCGTCACTTCCTGTGCTTTGAGTTACCTTTCCTGTGTTATCCCATTTTATCTTTTTGTCTCCAAGTGTGTGCAAACCTTTCTTTAAATCCTTTCCTATCCCTTCCCGGCTTGTCGAATCCTAATAAAATATATACATCACCAGGCACTTGTCACACCTGCAATTGATAATGATTTTTAAAACAGAAAGCTTCTTAATAAATGTAAATTTGGTATACCTATATATTGATTGGTTAAGACTGATTGTAATGTTCATATTTACCGCAAACGTAAATGTATGAGATCCAAATATAATGTGATTTTTCAAACATTTCTTCAATAAATTGTAATACTTTACTCTGCTTTGGTTGCATACCTTTGTTTTCCTTTTTCCGTTTTTATTCAAATTACAACTTGCTTAACGAATTACTTATTCAAATTACTGTCTAATCATTTATTTTTTTTAAAGTTTATTTTCGTGGATATCATGGGTACAATAAATTGACGAATTTGCAGGTCAACACATTCATAACAATAAAATGTTGACATCACTTCAGGATTGATGAATAAGATTTATCCACAACGATGCATTTTTGTGTAAAACCACGAAATTTGAGCCCGACGAAAAAAATTGATTTTGCAGTATCAAGAAATAATTTTATTACATTTGACATTATAAGATAATAAAATGTATATTTTACTTTCATTGTATAAGTATTTGGTCATATCTGTCTAGATAATTGTAATGTTTCCGAATAAATATATATATATATATATAATGAAATTTGGATTCGTTAAGCAAATTGGTTTTGCAAGATGGGACAGTTTAATGTTAGAAACTGTATGTACTGTAGTCCATCTCTTTCACAGTGCAATAAGGTATGGCATATCTTCGTTTATGATTTATTTTTGTCACGAAACCGCACCGAAGCAATCTGTTATTCCCAGACATGATGGTCCAGTTTAATCTTGCGACAATATATATCTATATACCTTCGTGTTGTTGTAATCACTTGTGTCGGTTTAAAACTTTTTAACAATATCTCATCTAGATCATGCGAAAAAAGGCATGAAAGGGTTGTGTATAAGACACAAACGTGACCAGCATTTCTCAATTTCAATTTAGAATTACATGTAAATAAGGTAAAGCAAAGCTGTGAGAAAATGCGAAACAGCAAACTGCACCATAAAGCTGTTTTAGGCTTCTTTAATCTGTTGATAGTGTTAAGGGCCTAACGTGTACAAACACAGGAGACGACCAAGGAAAGTAAACCCGGGTCAAAATTATTACAATGAAAACTTCATGGTAACCCAACGGGTAACCATTCAACGTTCTTTAGAAGTGTATCTTATTTATAAAAATCAAACGGATTATCAATTGTATTTCAGTCCTAAATTATCCCATTTCTAACACATCTTTTTAAGTTTCTATCTTGTGTTGTTTGAAGTATAAATATCCCGTCATCCTTTGTAATATATGTTATCTTGCATATCCCTCTTTTGCTAACAATCTTTGATATCCCGTCATTCTATGTAATATAAGTAACCTTGCATATATCCCTTTACTTTTAAGAAATAATCTTTTATATCCCGTCATCCTTTGTAATATAAGTAACCTTGCATATATCCCTCCTTTGTATTGTTCCTGTTGTAACCTCTGACGTCATCCTTTGTAGTTAATATCCTCTTATAACCATCCCTATTGTGTAACCTCACACATCATGCACCCTTACTGCATGTCATTAAAAATTCCTCTGTTGTGTTGCTGCCATATCTATCGGTGAAAGATATATAACAATTACAATATACAGAATACCGCCCACTTTTTCTATCATGTACGGAACATGTTTTCGACGAATGGAAAATTATTATTCACATCAAATATCTGAAGCTTTTTTTATATATCATTTATATGCTACAAAGTATACCGTTCATACAATCTCTTATGATGTACATGCCACGTGCATTGCATGCTAACAAGCAGATTTGGTATTTAAAATTGAAAAAAAACTTTGTATAAATAATTAAGACGAATAACAGAAAATTCAAAATACCTTAATCCCAGGAAGAATTATATTCCACAGCGTGAAGACATTTTACTTCATTCAAATATTGTGTTATTTAGAAATTTGGACAACGAATAACATCAGACTTAACTGCCTTCTGATAACGGCCTTTGTGTATTTAAATGTCCTGTTGCGGTCAATTTCCAATGAGCTCGACATGCAGTATAAAATAAATATGACAGACAGAGAAGTCCTGTGCACACTACATAAACAGATTAATGAAAGCTAGTTGATAGGGCAGCCATTTGGTTAAGAATTCAATCAATTCATATTAAATCCCCGGATGAAAACATGATAGCAGCACATGTCGAAATCAAAACACGTGTCAATATTTCACCTTCGTTGCAACGACTTTGAGTTTGAATAAGAATTCTTTTAAGATGTCTTGCCAGGTGTTGTTTTGTTGATTTTGGACTTGAAGGATATCTATTTGATGTAGTACGTTTATGTAAACTACGGATAAACACAAATTAAATGAGGCAAAGAATTAAACAAAACCTCGCCTGTTAATTAATTGGTGCTTTAGGTTATTTTTCAATTTAAAGTTTAGTAACTCAAATAACTTACCTCGCACCTGTTTATGTAGGAATGAAATAACATGATATCACAACATTGGCTTTCAAACTGATTTCTTTCTCGCGAAATAATAGCTTGGTTCGTTCTTAGCATGTGATGTTCGCAAATTTGCTTAAAGGGACACTGTGTTACTAGAGGTAAGATTATAATTGTTTCTTGTCCTTTCACCAGTGTACTTAATAAGTGTAAAAATGAACTATTTTGAAATGTACTCTTTGCACAATTCTTTCACAGTATTAAAATATGATATTTTATAATGTGTTCTTTACTTACATTTAACGTACATTCTTTCCATTATCAAAATTAATTATTTGAAATGTGCCCTTTATTTAATTTCACTTACAATCTTTCCAACTATTAAAATGAACTATTTGAATTGTGTTTTTGCTAATATTCGTTCAAGTATTTTTTTTCTAATTTTGATTAATTGAGATAGAATTAATTAAACCTGCATACTCCGCTTTCATCAGTTAGAATAGGGTATATATACTGGAAAAAACAAATTTCATCGTTATTTTAATCATATATTCAGGTCAATTTCCATAACAAAATTTATTTCGTGTCATTCTGATGTTTGGTTTATAAAGTATGATATTTAATTTTTATATTGGAAGTCATTCTATCCTTTGTAACTTCGTATGAGGTCAAAACATACCTTGTCATCATAACATTTTTTGTAACATGAGACCAGCAGAAGCATTTGAGCACGTGTGCATTTTCTAGGCTTTGTAACTGCAAAATTAAAACACAAATCGAATCCTTATTTAATACAAGGTAAAAAGGCCTGTCAGCTCTGAACATAGGGTTTTAAAAGATACAAGTTGATGAAAATGATGGGAAAGTTTTAGGATCGCCAGAGTTGTCCCTTTGAGAATTTTTTTTTTTTTTGTGCGTTATTAAGCTGTGCGTACTTTGTGCACGTTAGCTTGTCGGTTGGTTCCTTTGTTGTATACCTCTTTGAGACATTACTTATTTGGACTGACAAAAATCTACAAAGCTAGTACAGAAAACGCTTACTCTTCCGGAACACCAGGTTCTATTATTCGTATACTTTTTCAGAGAATCTGTATAGCTATTTCCTTAATGGCTTCACTGACTCGGTGTCCACAATAATTTCTACTAAATCACAGTACTCTGATTCGGGTTTGTAATGATGGCTGTCGACAAAGTATTTGCTATTCCTTTAAAAGAAATGTATAATCTTTGAATGAGTAAACAACAGTTACGTCATTTTTTGTCTTAGGTAAAATATGACATTTACAAAAACGTAACGTTTATAATAACTATTTTCAGATTCCGTCAGGTTAACCAAACTTTAATTTGAAAGGAGAATAGAAATAGGTGTTCCATAGGATCAATAGACACATCAGAGTATAAAACCTTCGATGCAAATAAGGAAATCGATACTACAGAGCCAACTTAATTTTGATTTATTCAAATAGAGGCACAGTTAAGAACATACACAGTTAGTGATTCTAAATGTATCATAAAGCCATGACGCTATATGCATCATACAGCTGTTTCGCCCTTCTAAGATCCGTCATTGATGCTAGATACATCATACAGCTGTTTCGCCCTTCTAAGATCCGTCATTGATGCTATATACATCATACAGCTGTTTCGCCCTTCTAAGATCCGCCATTGATGCTATATACATCATACAGCTGTTTCGCCCTTCTAAGATCCGCCATTGATGCTATATACATCATACAGCTGTTTCGCCTTTCTAAGATCAGTCATTGATACTAGATTCATAGTACAGCTGTTTCGCCCTTCTAATGTCCGTCATTAATCTTATGTATCATACAGCTGTTTCACTCTTCTAAGATCCGCCATTGATGCTATATACATCATACAGCTGTTTCGCCCTTCTAAGATCCGTCATTGATGCTATATACATCATACAGCTGTTTCGCCTTTCTAAGATCCGCCATTGATGCTAGATACATCATACAGCTGTTTCGCCCTTCTAAGATCCGCCTTTGATGCTATATTCATCATACAGCTGTTTCGCACTTCTAAGATCCGCCATTGATGCTAGATACATCACACAGCCGTTTCTCCCTTCTAAGATGATGCTATATACACACAGCTGTTTCGCCCTTATAAGATCAGTCATTGATGCTAGATACATCATACAGCTGTTTCGCCCTTATAAGATCAGTCATTGATGCTAGATACATCATACAGCTGTTTCACCCTTCTAAGATCCGTCATTGATGCCAGATGCATCCTACAGCTGTTTCGCCCTTCTAAGATCCGTCATTGATGCTAATGTATCTTACAGCTGTTTCGCCCTTCTAAGATCCGTCATTGATGCCTGATGCATGGCAAAGATTCATTTAATATGCTCTTACCATTTAGCAACTATTCTAGTATTCTAAAACGTCACACCAACATACGGAGTCATTTCTGTACTGTTTACGATCTCACCAGGTTATTTCTAGTAGCAAGATCTCCCTAGCATTCTCGCTTCACAAAAGTTTGTTGAAAGACTCGCAAGTGAAAAACGACTGCAATAAAAGCAACAAAGAGACCTCCGACAAGTCAGAAAGATGTTAATGCAAACTCCAATTCGTAGCAACTAGGGTAAATATTAACAAAATGCACACATACATATGATGAGATCCATGAAAAAAGTACAATAACAATGCAACGCATGTAGTGTACGAGATGGAAAGAATCGAAAAACCTTTTCGGCTGTACTATGATTCCATGTTCACTAAGGTTGCAATAGTGTGACGAGATGGTAAAAATATCATAGAAAAAAGTACACAAGATGGTCACAATACTCCGAAATAATAAGACAAGTTACTCTGGAAGTGTTTAATGGTTCATCGATGTGACCCTCCATTTAACTCTTGGTCAATCCAAGTTAGTAATGTCACGTTCTCAAACGAGAACAAGGTATACAACAGCAGAATCACCGCGCAAAAACTAACCAGCATAAAACGCGTCCAATTTGAAACTTACACAGTGAAATAGAATTTTTCCTTATTAGGTCGTAAAACCTGCTTATACTCTTCATGAACTTGCAAGATTTTGAACATGGAATTTGTTGTAACTAATCCAAATGTATCTGTATTGTTATAATTAATCTAAATCAAAATACCTTTATATTGTCAGCATATGCACCAGTCTTATACTTAAAACGTCCTTCTCAGTTATAGTATTATTCACAAAATTCTTTGACATTGTTCTCTTTTTAGGAACGTGACAGTATCTGTATTGTTATAAGTTTATATGTCGGTTGTTATTGACGAAACATAAGATGCTAACAGTTCCTTTATCTTTTAACATTCTTATATGTTTCACTTTGTAAATACTTTGTTTATCTGTATATTCTCGGTTCATCGGATATGACCTTGACGTAAAACAATGAACATGTTATTTTCTGTATTGTTTAAGAGCGGTAGTCAGATCAGAAAAACTGAGAGGGTTTTACAGAAATGGTTTTAGCCTCGGTTTGGATATTTAATGTAATATACAATAACAGCAAATAAAAAATAATTGATATATGATACATATTTAATAAACATGGTAAAATCAATAAAGATAACGTGCAAAAATTTGAATTTATATAATATTTTCCTTGCGACATAGGTCTAAATCCGACTTTGCAGATATTTGCAGAAACCCATTACTGACATCACAAGGACACGTGACGTCTGTGTCATCCTCCAGTGAGTATGGTTCCATCGACCCTAAGAATGTGTACGACGCCTCGAGATCACTACTGAACACTACCGAACAGACACTCAACAATAAAACTGTCCTAAACGGAGCTTGGGTGGCCGCTACTAACGACAGAAATCAATATATACAGGTAGATATAGCGTCAACACTTACGGACAAGTACAGAAATATATACAGGTAGACATAGCGTCAACACTTACTGACAAGTACAGAAATATATACAGGTAGACATAGCGTCAACACTTACTGACAAGTACAGAAATATATACAGGTAGACATAGCGTCAACACTTACTGACAAATACAGAAATCAATATATACAGGTAGACATAGCGTCAACACTTACCGACAAATACAGAAATCACTATATACGGGTAAACATAGCGTCAACACTTACCGACAAATACAGAAATCACTATATACAGGTAGACATAGCGTCGACACTTACTGACAAACACAGAAATCAATATATACAGGTAGACAAAGCGTCAACACTTACCGACAAATACAGAAATCACTATATACGGGTAAACATAGCGTCAACACTTACCGACAAATACAGAAATCACTATATACGGGTAAACATAGCGTCAACACTTACCGACAAATACAGAAATCACTATATACAGGTAGACATAGCGTCAACACTTACTGACAAATACAGAAATATATACAGGTAGACATAGCGTCAACACTTACTGACAAATACAGAAATCAATATATACATGTAGACATAGCGTCAACACTTACTGACAAATACAGAAATCAATATATACAGGTAGACATAGCGTCAACACTTACTGACAAATACAGAAATCAATATATACAGGTAGACAAAGCGTCAACACTTACTGACAAATACAGAAATCACTATATACAGGTAGACATAGCGTCAACACTTACTGACAAATACAGAAATCAATATATACAGGTAGACAAAGCGTCAACACTTACTGACAAATACAGAAATCAATATATACAGGTAGACAAAAAGGTAGTGAAATAGAAATGTGTCAGTAATAACTGACAAAACAGAACTGAACATGGACAATAAACGAACAGATAATGGAGACATATGGACCTGCTATATTGTATATTCAAAGCATGAAAAATAGTTATTTCTATCAGTTAGTCTACAGTAAGTATAACAAGTTCCAAGGGTTTACGACAATCCCTTCTCTCCTCTATTTTTCTGTATTATTGAATGCAAGTCTAGGTTAACAAGACTGCCAATGCTTTCTCTTGGAACTGTGACATATAATCTTAAAAGTCGGTTCTGATAAAAAAAATTACTTCAATGTATGGAGTGTGTTGTGTCACACTCGGAAGAGTTACATAGAGTATTAACATACGAGTTAAATCTTACTATTGCAGGTGAACTTCAGCGCGCCACATTTACTGAGGGGTGTGACCACCCAGGGAAGGAATGGATGCTGTAAGGACTGGGTTACCAAGTACGCTGTCCACTACAGCTACGACTGTCAACACTGGGTAGCTGTGGGTGGGGCAAACGAAACGGTAGGTGTAGTGGACAGAACAGCCAAAATAGTAGGTGTATTGGGCAGAACTGCCAATGTGACAGGTGTTGTGTTAAAAACAACCGAAATGCCAGTTGTAGTGGACAGTCGAAATGACAGGTGTAGCGAACAAAACAGTCGAAATGATAGGTGTAGTAGACAGAACAGTCGAAATGATAGGTGTAGTAGACAGAACAGTCGAAATGACAGGCGTAGTAGACAGAACAGTCGAAATGATAGGTGTAGTAGACAGAACAGTCGAAATGATAGGTGTAGTGGACAGAACAGTCGAACTGATAGGTGTAGTAGACAGAATAGTCGAACTGATAGGTGTAGTAGACAGAATAGTCGAAATGATAGGTGTAGCGGACAGAATAGTCGAACTGATAGGTGTAGTAGACAGAACAGTCGAACTGACAGGTGTAGCGAACAAAACAGTCGAACTGACAGATGTAGCGGACAAAATAGCCGAAATGACATTTGTAGTGGGCAGAAAAGCAGGATTGAGCGTTTTAGTATGAAGAACAGCCGAAACGGTAGGTATTGCAGACAGAACAGCCCAAATAGCATATGTAATGGACATGGCAATGGTTGGTATAGGAATAACTTCTGCCTATTTTTAATATGATTTGTGAACAGTATATTTAAAGGACAAATGTATCTATCGCTTTCATAATTATTTCTGTAAAATTGAATAATTGACTGATACTTATTTTATCGGGAAAAAAAATATAAATTAGGTTTAAACATGAAAACTTCATATTTACTTTCTGTTAGTTGTTTACCGGAAATACTGACCAGGACACACCCGTCACCAGTGACCTCGGCTGTCCAATCTGGGCCCGATGTGTACGAATCTATCCTAGACAGTGGCACAAAAATGTTGCAATGCGCATTGATCTTCTCGGCTGTCCAATAAAACAACTTCCAGGTATGTTTAAGAAAAAAAAATAAAATAACAACAAAATCTTTATACAACGTATAAACTCAAGTAATTTGGAGTGAGACCATGCGTTCCGGTAGGGTAAGCGTCTTCTGCTTTATGTACAATGTAGATATTGGTCAATTCAAGTAAGTTATATCACGTTGTACAATTAAAACAAGGTAAACGACTATGGAAACACCAGGCATATCAAAGAGTATCAAACACGTCCAACTATAAATCACATTAGGAATCAAAACATCGCACATATGTGTGGTTTATACTGAATTATGTGGCTAGTGCACAGTATCATTTAAAATTTGACTTTTTTCAATCACTTTGTATTTTCTTCAGTAGCCTAACAGGTTTCAAAATTTAGGCTTTTAGTAAAACTGATGAGTCCTAGAAGGATGAAACAGCTGTATTGTATAGTATCACTGACTAGTCCTTGAAGGACGAAACAGCTGTATAATGTAGCATCACTGACGAGTCCTAAAAGGACGAAACAACTGTATGATATGGCATCACTGACGCGTACTAAAGGGCGAAACAGCTGTTTGATATCACTGCATCACTGAAGGACGCAGCTGTTTGATGTAAAGGGCGAAACAGCTGTTTGATGTAGCATCACAGACGCGTCCTATAGGACGAAACAGTTTTATGATGTAACATCACTGAAGAGTCCTAGAAGGGCGAAACAGCTGTTTGATGTAGCATCGCTGACGCGTCCTATAGGATGAAACAGTTTTATGATGTAGCATCACTGACTAGTCCTAGAAGGACGAAACAGCTGTATGATGTACCGTCACTGACGCGTCCTAGAAGGACGAAACAGCTGTATGATGTAGCATTACTGACGAGTCCTAGAAGGACGAAACAGCTGTATGACTGTTTGGCTCTTGTATCTAACTCTAAATTTGTATTGAAATTTGCTGTTTCCTCCAATATCTACAATCCTCTATTTATATGTCCTAAAGAAATACATTTTATAAAAATATTATAAAAATGCATCTGTTTATTCTGTCATGTCGATTAACAAATAAAACGTTTTTCTCGTCTTTTGTGATAGACCGAGAGATGGATCAAAGAACTAGAAAAAACAAACAAACAAACAAGACATGGAATATAGAAAAAAACTCAAACACGTTTTACTTTACGTAATTTCAAAGTGTAGAACATCATTTAATCAAGTATGTTTAGCATTTTCAACTCCCATAGATGTTTTGCCTGGCGACGCTATCATGGGTTTATTATTCACATTATACATGTAGGAAGAGGGTACGTCAGAATAGATTTGACAGTAAGAGAATATTCGCCTCGGGCAACTCTCAGACCGGGACATTTGAGGGATTTCCGATCAGTCTAAAATTCACTCGGACCACACTAAATGATTATATTAAGTTATGGTTCAGTGACTGAATCTTAAGGATCGCTATTTTGTTGTCTGACCTTCTTTTGAATTTTCGTTTCTGCATCTGGATGATATATTTAGTCATTTAACTAAATATTTTTGGTGTATGCTACTAACGTTTCTGCAAAAAAAATGTATACATAGCCCACAGAGAAAAATGCATGCCAACCTAGCCAAACAACCTTTAATTACAAATTCAGTATAAAAGGGCAAAATATAAACAAAAGAAAGATTTACATGTAGACCCATAGTAACCTAACAAGGCGATCAGGACCAGGTAAGATCCAGTGTCTTCCTCTTCATTGACCATGTAAATCCTGGCCAATGTCATGTTTCCAAATGAAAACAGTAAACACCAGGCAACATACCAGCATCAAACACGTCCAATATCGCACATCGCCCCGTTAAAAATACATGTCTCTTTACGTTTAAAACCATGTTTATATAACATTTAAGAATATCAACAAACACCGCGCATTAACACACAATAAAAGTGGTGACAAGACCGTTTGTTCTTACGCAAGCCTTATCGTATTACTTAATATCGACAAATACAAACACTGGAGTTTATAAGTTTCACCTAGAAACTATGAAATGCCGATTTTGTTAAATGACAAATTAGATTAAAAAAAAAAGGATATGTAAGAAAACAACGTTAATTTGGCATTTAAAGATCTGAGAAAAAAATTAACTAAATATCGATTCCAATTTAATTTATTCTACAAAATTTCCAGCATCAACGATTGCAACGCCTACCGCCACGACAGCGACTTCTGTAGGGATCTCGGCCACTACCAACACCGCTACGTATTGGACTTCGTCGACCCATATAACGCCACCTCCAAGAATTCCTGCAGCTTTCTATAACACAAAGGATCCCATCGATTGCAGGTTTTCACTTAGCACCTTCAACTGTTCGATTCCCATCGTACATCAGCATTGCCCTTTCTCTTGTGGTATGTATAATTCTGTATTTGAACACGAAACAATATCAAATTGTTTTACAAACTCAGAATCAGAATCCATGTCGCGATCATAGGAAAAACACCAGCTTACTTAAAATGAAAAATATAAAACATATTTAAGAAACTTTTACACAGAGAAAAATTTTTATCTTTAACCCGTCATCGTTGAAACAAGGAAAATATATATAAAAAAAAATACTCTGTGATCCTCGACAAAGTGTAAAGAGAATAATTCCTCTGGAAGGGTTAGGGCCATGAATGAGCAAAAATCAGAACCATGTTCAGCATGTTGAGGAAATACTGATTTTTTATAATGTCTATTCAAGGTGTATCGAAGAAAAGAAGTATGGCCGAAAATCTACTACCTTAAGAAACGAATATTCATAGATATAAGTAATACTTATTTATTGATGATTTAATAACACACCACCAATTAAGAAAGATATGATATTGTTCATATGAGATTGTTTTAATGATATGCTCCAGCTGGGCGATTTTCCACGACTCCAGTTGTCACTACAACCATGGCTTCTACTTCTTCTGGAACATCTTCGACGGGTGGACCTACATTTTCTACGTCCTTTTCTTTATCGTCTACCACCACATCAACATTGACGTCTTTGCAGAGTAGACCTCCGACATCACCTGGAAGAACTACTTTAAGCACGCCAATGAATTCTAAATCAACTTCCGGAACGTCTTCATCAGGTGTTAATTCTACGTCACCACTGCCCTCAATTACATCAGGAACATCTTATTCTACATTATCTGGACAAACAACGCCACAGATAGCTGTTCAGAGTAATCCACACATCACATATACAGTCGTGTATCCTACAGCATTGTCAACTCGTCAGATCAGTATGTATCTGTACAAACACACATCACATATACAGTGGTGAATCCTACAGCATCATCAACTCGTCAGATCAGTGTGTATCTGTACAAACACACATCACATATACAGTGATGTATCCTACAGCATTGTCAACTCGTCAGATCAGTGTGTATCTGCACAAACACACATCACATATACAGTGGTGTATCCTACAGCATTGTCAACTCGTCAGATCAGTGTGTATCTGTACAAACACACATCACATATACAGTGGTGTATCCTACAGCATTGTCAACTCGTCAGATCAGTGTGTATCTGTACAAACACACATCACATATACAGTGGTGAATCCTACAGCATCGTCAACTCGTCAGATCAGTGTGTATCTGTACAAACACACATCACATATACAGTGGTGTATCCTACAGCATTGTCAACTCGTCAGATCAGTGTTGATCTGTACAAACACACATCACATCACATATACAGTATCAGTGTCACATATACAGTGTGAATCCTACAGCATCGTCAACTCGTCAGATCAGTGTGTATCTGTACAAACACACATCACATATACAGTGGTGTATCCTACAGCATTGTCAACTGGTCAGATCAGTGTGTATCTGTACAAACACACATCACATATACAGTGTCGATCCTACAGCATGTCAACTCGTCAGATCAGTGTGTATCTGCACAAACACACATCACATATACAGTGGTGTATCCTACAGCATTGTCAACTGGTCAGATCAGTGTGTATCTGTACAAACACACATCACATATACAGTCGTGTATCCTACAGCATTGTCAACTCGTCAGATCAGTGTGTATCTGTACAAACACACATCACATATACAGTGGTGTATCCTACAGCATCAACTCGTGTGTGTGTATCTGTACAAACACACATCACATATACAGTGGTGTATCCTACAGCATTGTCCTACAGCATTGTCAACTGGTCAGATCAGTGTGTATCTGTACAAACACACATCACATATACAGTGGTGAATCCTACAGCATCGTCAACTCGTCAGATCAGTGTGTATCTGTACAAACACACATCACATATACAGTCGTGAATAACACAGCATCGTCAACTCGTCAGATCAGTGTATATCTGTACAAACACACATCACATATACAGTGGTGAATCCTACAGCATCACATATACAGTGCATCGTCAACTAGATCAGTGTGTATCTGTACAAACACACATCACATACACAGTGGTGAATCCTACAGCATCGTCAACTCGTCAGATCAGTGTGTATCTGTACAAACACACATCACATATACAGTGGTGTATCCTACAGCATGGGCAACTCGTCAGATCAGTGTGTATCTGTACAAACACACATCACATATACAGTGGTGAATCCTACAGCATCGTCAACTCGTCAGATCAGTGTGTATCTGTACAAACACACATCACATATACAGTGGTGTATCCTACAGCATCATCAACTCGTCAGATCGGTGTGTATCTGTACAAACACACATCACATATACAGTGGTGTATCCTACAGCATCAACTCGTCAGCAGTGTGTATCTGTACAAACACACATCACATATACAGATCAGTGTGTATCAGTGTGTATCTGTACAAACACACATCACATATACAGTGGTGTATCCTACAGCATTGTCAACTCGTCAGATCAGTGTGTATCAGTGTGTCAACTCGTCAGATCAGTGTGTATCTGTACAAACACACATCACATATACAGTGGTGTATCCTACAGCATCGTCAACACACATCGTCAGATCAGTCAGTGTGTGTATCTGTACAAACACACATCACATATACAGTGGTGTATCCTACAGCATAACTCGTCAGATCAGTGTGTATCTGTACAAACACACATCACATATACAGTGGTGAATCCTACAGCATTGTCAACTCGTCAGATCAGTGTGTATCTGTACAAACACACATCACATATACAGTGTGTATCCTACAGCATCAGTGTGTGTATCTGTACAAACACACATCACATATACAGTGGTGTATCCTACAGCATCGCCAACTCGTCAGATCAGTGTGTATCTGTACAAACACACATCACATATACAGTGGTGTATCCTACAGCATCGTCAACTCGTCAGACAATCTGTACACACATCACATATACAGTGGTGAATCCTACAGCATCGTCAACTCGTCAGATCAGTGTGTATCTGTACAAACACACATCACATACACAGTGGTGTATCCTACAGCATCGTCAACTCGTCAGATCAGTGTGTATCTGTGCAAACACACATCACGTATACAGTGGTGTATCCTACAGCATCGTCAACTCGTCAGATCAGTGTGTATCTGTACAAACACACATCACATATACAGTGGTGTATCCTACAGCATTGTCAACTCGTCAGATCAGTGTGTATCTGTACAAACACACATCACATATACAGTGGTGAATCCTACAGCATCATCAACTCGTCAGATCAGTGTGTATCTGTACAAACACACATCACATATACAGTGATGTATCCTACAGCATTGTCAACTGGTCAGATCAGTGTGTATCTGTACAAACACACATCACATATACAGTGGTGTGCATTGTCAACTCGTATCCTACAGCATTGTCAACTCGTCAGATCAGTGTGTATCTGTACAAACACACATCACATATACAGTGGTGTATCCTACAGCATCGTCAACTCGTCAGATCAGTGTGTATCTGTACAAACACACATCACATATACAGTGGTGTATCCTACAGCATTGTCAACTCGTCAGATCAGTGTGTATCTGTACAAACACACATCACATATACAGTGATGTATCCTACAGCATTGTCAACTGGTCAGATCAGTGTGTATCTGTACAAACACACATCACATATACAGTGGTGTATCCTACAGCATTGTCAACTCGTCAGATCAGTGTTGATCTGTACAAACACACATCACATATACAGTGGTGAATCCTACAGCATCGTCAACTCGTCAGATCAGTGTTGATCTGTACAAACACACATCACATATACAGTGGTGAATCCTACAGCATCGTCAACTCGTCAGATCAGTGTGTATCTGTACAAACACACATCACATATACAGTGATGTATCCTACAGCATTGTCAACTGGTCAGATCAGTGTGTATCTGTACAAACACACATCACATATACAGTGGTGTATCCTACAGCATTGTCAACTCGTCAGATCAGTGTGTATCTGTACAAACACACATCACATACACAGTGGTGAATCCTACAGCATCGTCAACTCGTCAGATCAGTGTGTATCTGTACAAACACACATCACATATACAGTCGTGTATCCTACAGCATTGTCAACTCGTCAGATCAGTATGTATCTGTACAAACACACATCACATATACAGTACACAGCATCATCAACTCGTCAGATCAGTTCACATATACAGTGGTGTATCCTACAGCATTGTCAACTCGTCAGATCAGTGTGTATCTGTACAAACACACATCACATATACAGTGGTGAATCCTACAGCATTGTCAACTCGTCAGATCAGTGTGTATCTGTACAAACACACATCACATATACAGTGTTGTATCCTACAGCATTGTCAACTCGTCAGATCAGTGTGTATCTGTACAAACACACATCACATATACAGTGATGTATCCTACAGCATGTGTCAACACACATCGTCAGATCAGTGTGTATCTGTACAAACACACATCACATATACAGTGGTGTATCCTACAGCATCACATATACAGTCAACATCGTCAACTCGTCAGATCAGTGTGTATCTGTACAAACACACATCACATATACAGTGGTGAATCCTACAGCATCGTCAACTCGTCAGATCAGTGTTGATCTGTACAAACACACATCACATATACAGTGGTGAATCCTACAGCATCGTCAACTCGTCACATCTGTACAAACACACATCACATATACAGTGATGTAACTCGTCAGATCAGTGTGTATCTGTACAAACACACATCCTACAGCATTGTCAACTCGTCAGATCAGTGTGTATCTGTACAAACACACATCACATATACAGTGGTGTATCCTACAGCATCTTCAACTCGTCAGATCTGTGTGTATCTGTACAAACACACATCACATATACAGTGGTGTATCCTACAGCATCGTCAGATCAGTGTGTATCTGTACAAACACACATCACATATACACACAGATCAGTGTGTATCACAAACACACATCACATATACAGTGGTGTATCCTACAGCAATGTAAACAGGTCAGATCAGTGTGTATCTGTACAAACACACATCACATATACAGTGGTGTCCTACAGCATCCTAGATCAGTGTGTATCTGTACAAACACACATCACATATACAGTCGTGTATCCTACAGCATTGTCAACTCGTCAGATCAGTATGTATCTGTACAAACACACATCACATATACAGTGGTGTATCCTACAGCATCGTCAACTCGTCAGATCAGTGTGTATCTGTACAAACACACATCACATATACAGTGGTGTATCCTACAGCATCGTCAACTCGTCAGATCAGTGTGTATCTGTACAAACACACATCACATATACAGTGGTGTATCCTACAGCATCGTCAACTCGTCAGATCAGTGTGTGATCTGTACAAACACACATCACATATACAGTCAGATCAGTGTGTATCTGTACAAACACACATCACATATACAGTCGTGTATCCTACAGCATCGTCAACTCGTCAGATCAGTGTGTATCTGTACAAACACACATCACATATACAGTGGTGAATCCTACAGCATCGTCAACTCGTCAGATCAGTGTGTATCTGTACAAACACACATCACATATACAGTGGTGTATCCTACAGCATCGTCAACTCGTCAGATCAGTGTGTATCTGTACAAACACACATCACATATACAGTGGTGTATCCTACAGCATTGTCAACTCGTCAGATCAGTGTGTATCTGTACAAACACACATCACATATACAGTGGTGTATCCTACAGCATCGTCAACTCGTCAGATCAGTGTGTATCTGTACAAACACACATCACATATACAGTGGTGAATCCTACAGCATTGTCAACTCGTCAGATCAGTGTAGCACACCTCTAATAGCTGTACATAGTAATCCACCCGTATCAACAACTACTACGAGTCACAGTACTATATCGACAACGTCTTCACCCCAGTCTAGTACAACAGTGTCAACACCGATATCTAGTACAACAGCATCAACATCAGTGTCTAGTACAACAGTGTCAACACCAGTGTCTAGTACAACAGCATCAACACCAGTATCTAGTACAGCATCATCAACATCAGTGTCTAGTACAGCATCGTCAACACCAGTGTCTAGTACAACAGCGACCACCCTAGTGTCCAGTACAACAGTATCAACACCAGTATCAAGTACTGCATCTTCAACACCAGTGTCTAGTACAACAGCGTCAACACCTGTGTCCAGTACAGCAACATCAACACCAGTGTCTAGTACAACAGTGTCAACACCAGTGTCTAGTACAGCATCGTCAACAGCAGTGTCTGGTACAACAGCATCAACATCGGTGACTAGTACAACAGTGTCAACTCCAGTATCAAGTACTGCATCATCAACACCAGTGTCTAGTACAACAGTGTCAACACCAGTATCAAGTACAGCATCGTCAACACCAGTGTCTAGTACTACAGTGTCAACACCAGTGTCCAGTACAGCAACATCAACACCAGTGTCTAGTACAGCAACATCAACACCAGTGTCCAGTACAGCATCGTCAACACCAGTATCAAGTACAGCATCGTCAACAACAGTATCTAGTACAACAGTGTCAACACCAATGTCTAGTACTACAGTGTCAACACCGATATCTAGTACAACAATGTCAACACCAGTGTCCAGTACAGCATCGTCAACACCGGTGTCTAGTACAACAGTGTCAACACCAGTATCTAGTACAACAGTGTCAACACCAGTATCTAGTACAACAGTGTCAACACCAGTATCTAGTACAACAGTGTCAACACCAGTATCAAGTACAACATCGTCAACACCAGTGTCTAGTACAACAGTGTCAACACCAGTGTCTAGTACAACAGTGTCAACACCAGTGTCTAGTACAGCATCGTCAACACCAGTGTCTAGTACAACAGTGTCAACACCAATGTCTAGTACAACACCATCAACACCAGTGTCTAGTACAAAAGTGTCACCACCAATGTCTAGTACAACAGTGTCAACACCGATATCTAGTACAGCAGCGTCAACACCAGTGTCCAGTACAGCATCATCAACACCAATGTCTAGTACAACAGCGTCATCACCAGTGTCTAGTACAACAGTGTCAACACCAGTGTCTAGTACAACATCATCAATACCAGTGTCTAGTACAACACCAATAACATCCACCACGACGTGGTCTTCTTCGGCGTCCAGTTCATCATTTACTTCCACGCAATCCTCTGCACAGACGTCCAGCGTAAGCACACCTCTAATAGCTGTACATAGTAATCCACCCGTATCAACAACTACTACGAGTCACAGTACTATATCGACAACGTCTTCACCCCAGTCTAGTACAACAGTGTCAACACCGATATCTAGTACAACAGCGTCATCTCCAGGGTCTAGTACAGCATCATCAACATCGGTGTTTAGTACAACAGTGTCAACACCAGTGTCTAGTACAACATCGTCAACACCAGTGTCTAGTACAACAGTGTCAACACCAGTATCTAGTACAACAGTTTCAACACCGGTGTCTAGTACAACAATGTCAACACCAGTGTCCAGTACAGCATCGTCAACACCAGTGTCTAGTACAACAGTGTCAACAACAGTGTCTAGTACAGCATCATCAACAGCAGTATCTAGTACAACAGCATCAACACCAGTGTCTAGTACAACAGTGTCAACACCAGTATCTACATCCACCAGTGTCACAGAACACCAGTGTCTAGTACAACAGTGTCGTCACCAACACCAGTATCTAGTACAGCATCGTCAACACCAGTGTCTAGTACAACAGTGTCAACACCAGTGTCTAGTACAACAGTTTCAACACCAGTGTCTAGTACAACAGTGTCAACACCAGTGTCTAGTACAAAAGTGTCACCACCAATGTCTAGTACAACAGTGTCAACACCGATATCTAGTACAGCAGCGTCAACACCAGTGTCCAGTACAGCATCATCAACACCAGGGTCTAGTACAGCATCGTCAACACCAGTGTCTAGTACAACATTGTCAACACCGGTGTCTAGTACAACAGTGTCAACAGCATCAACACCAGTGTCTAGTACAACACCGGTATCTAGTACAACAGTGTCAACACCAGTATCTAGTACAACAGTTTCAACACCAGTGTCTAGTACAACAGTGTCAACACCAGTATCTAGTACAACATTGTCAACACCAGTGTCTAGTACAACAGCGTCAACACCAGTGTCTAGTACAACAGTGTCAACACCAGTGTCTAGTACAGCATCGTCAACACCAGTGTCTAGTACAACAGCGACCACCCCAATGTCCACTACAACAGTCTCATCACCAGTATCTAGTACAGCATCGTCAACACCAGTGTCTAGTACGCCAGCATCAACACCAGTGTCTAGTACAACAACGGTATCTACTACAACACCAATAACATCCACCACCACGACATCTTCTTCGGCGTCCAGTTCATCATTTACTTCCACGCAATCCTCTGCCCAGACGTCCAGCGTCAGTACACCTTTAATAGCTGTACATAGTAACCCACTCGTATCAACAACTACTACGAGTCACAGTACTATATCGACAACGTCTTCACCCCAGTCTAGTACAACAGTGTCAACACCGATATCTAGTACAACAGCATCAACATCAGTGTCTAGTACAACAGTGTCAACACCAGTGTCTAGTACAACAGCATCAACACCAGTATCTAGTACAGCATCATCAACATCAGTGTCTAGTACAGCATCGTCAACACCAGTGTCTGGTACAACAGCGACCACCCTAGTGTCCAGTACAACAGTGTCAACACCAGTATCAAGTACTGCATCTTCAACACCTGTGTCTAGTACAACAGCGTCAACACCAGTGTCCAATACAGCAACATCAACACCAGTGTCTAGTACAACAGTGTCAACACCAGTGTCTAGTACAGCATCGTCAACAGCAGTGTCTGGTACAACAGCATCAACATCGGTATCTAGTACAACAGTGTCAACTCCAGTATCAAGTACACCAGTGACATCAACACCAGTGTCTAGTACAACAGTGTCAACACCAGTATCAAGTACAGCATCGTCAACACCAGTGTCTAGTACTACAGTGTCAACACCAGTGTCCAGTACAGCAACATCAACACCAGTGTCTAGTACAGCAACATCAACACCAGTGTCTAGTACAACAGTGTCAACACCAGTGTCTAGTAAAGCATCATCAACACCAGTGTCTAGTACAACACCAATAACATCCACCACGACGTGGTCTTCTTCGGCGTCCAGTTCATCAATTACTTCCACGCAAT
Source organism: Ylistrum balloti (assembly GCF_031769215.1). Taxonomy (NCBI): domain Eukaryota; kingdom Metazoa; phylum Mollusca; class Bivalvia; order Pectinida; family Pectinidae; genus Ylistrum; species Ylistrum balloti. Next base: position 381,322 of record NW_026782248.1, on the reverse strand, counting down.
CCTCTGCGCAGACGTCCAGCGTAAGCACACCTTTAATAGCTGTACATAGTAATCCACCCGTATCAACAACTACTACGAGTCACAGTACTATATCGACTACGTCTTCACCCCAGTCTAGTACAACAGTGTCAACACCAGTATCTAGTACAGCATCGTCAACACCTGTATCTAGTACAACAGTGTCAACACCAGTATCTAGTACAACAGTGTCAACGCCAGTATCAAGTACTGCATCTTTAACACCAGTGTCTAGTACAACAATGTCAACACCAGTGTCTAGTACAGCATCGTCAACACCAGTGTCTAGTACAACAGTGTCAACACCAGTGTCTAGTACAACAATGTCAACACCTGTATCTAGTACAACAGTGTCAACACCAGTATCTAGTACAGCATCATCAACATCGGTGTCTAGTACAACAGTGTCAACACCAGTATCTAGTACAACAGTTTCAACACCGGTGTCTAGTACAACAATGTCAACACCAGTGTCCAGTACAGCATCGTCAACACCGGTGTCTAGTACAACAGTGTCAACAGCATCAACACCAGTGTCTAGTACAACAGTGTCAACACCAGTGTCTAGTACAGCATCGTCAACACCAGTGTCTAGTACAACAGTGTCAACACCAATGTCTAGTACAACACCATCAACACCAATGTCTAGTACAGCATCGTCAACACCAGTGTCTAGTACAACAGTGTCAATACCAGTATCAAGTACTGCATCATCAACACCAGTGTCTAGTACAACTGCCTCAACACCAGTGTCCAGTACAGCATCATCAACACCAGTGTCTAGTACAGCACAGTCAACACCAGTGTCTAGTACAACAGTGTCAACAACAGTGTCTAGTACAACATCATCAATACCAGTGTCTAGTACAACACCAATAACATCCACCACGACGTCGTCTTCTTCGGCGTCCAGTTCATCATTTACTTCCACGCAATCCTCTGCGCAGACGTCCAGCGTAAGCACACCTCTAATAGCTGTACATAGTAATCCACCCGTATCAACAACTACTACGAGTCACAGTACTATATCGACTACGTCTTCACCCCAGTCTAGTACAAAAGTGTCAACACCGATATCTAGTACAACAGCGTCATCTCCAGGCTCTAGTACTGCATCATCAACACCAGTGTCTAGTACAACAGTGTCAACACCAGTATCAAGTACTGCATCGTCAACACCAGTGTCTAGTACAACAGTGTCAACACCAGTGTCTAGTACAGCATCGTCAACACCAGTGTCTAGTACAGCATCGTCAACACCAGTGTCTAGTACAACAGTGTCAACACCAGTGTCTAGTACAACAGTGTCAACACCAGTGTCTAGTACAACAGTGTCAACACCAGTGTCTAGTACAGCATCGTCAACACCAGTGTCTAGTACAGCATCGTCAACACCAGTATCTAGTACAACAGTGTCAACACCAGTATCCAGTACAACAGTGTCAACACCAGTGTCTAGTACAACAGTGTCAACGCCAGTGTCTAGTACAGCATCGTCAACACCAGTGTCTAGTACAGCATCGTCAACACCAGTATCCAGTACAATAGTGTCAACACCAGTGTCTAGTACAGCATCGTCAACACCAGTGTCTAATACAGCATCGTCAACACCAGTGTCTAGTACAGCATCGTCAACACCAGTATCTAGTACAACAGTGTCAACACCAGTATCCAGTACAACAGTGTCAACACCAGTGTCTAGTACAACAGTGTCAACACCAGTGTCTAGTACAGCATCGTCAACACCAGTGTCTAATACAGCATCGTCAACACCAGTGTCTAGTACAGCACCGTCAACACCAGTATCTAGTACAACAGTGTCAACACCAGTATCCAGTATAACAGTGTCAACACCAATGTCTAGTACAACAGTGTCAACACCAGTGTCAAGTACAACACCAATAACATCCACTACGACAGGTCATCTTCAACACCAGTTCATCAATTACTTCAACACCAATCCTCTGCGCAGTACAGTCCAGCGTCAGCACACCTCTAATAGCTGTCTAACTACATCACCCGTCAACACCAGTGTCTATACAGCAACGTCAACACCAGTCTAGTACAAAAGTGTCATCACCAGTGTCTAGTACAACAGTGTCAACACCAGTGTCTAGTACAACAGTGTCAACACCAGTGTCTAGTACAACAGTGTCAACACCAGTGTCTAGTACTGCATCGTCAACACCAGTATCTAGTACAGCATCGTCAACACCAGTGTCTAGTACAACAGTGTCAACACCAGTGTCTAGTACAACAGTGTCAACACCAGTGTCTAGTACAACAGTGTCCACAACAGTGTCTAGTACAGCATCATCAACAGCAGTATCTAGTACAGCATCAATCACACACTACGACGTGTCTTCTTCGGTCCAGTTCATCAACACTTCCACGCAATCCTCTGCGCAGACGTCCAGCGTAAGCACACCTCTAATAGCTGTACAAACTAATCCACCCGTATCAACAACTACTACGAGTCACAGTACTATATCGACAACGTCTTCACCCCAGTCTAGTACAACAGTGTCAACACCGATATCTAGTACAACAGCGTCATCTCCAGGGTCTAGTACAACAGCATCCACACCAGTGTCTAGTACAACATCATCAACACCGGTGTCTAGTACAACAATGTCAACACCAGTGTCCAGTACAGCATCGTCAACACCGGTGTCTAGTACAACAGTGTCAACAGCGTCAACACCAGTATCCTTTACAACACCGGTATCTAGTACAACAGTGTCAACACCAGTATCTAGTACAACATCATCAACACCAATGTCTAGGACAGCATCATCAACACCAGCATCTAGTACAGCATCGTCAACACCAGTGTCTGGTACAACAGCATCAACATTGGTGTCTAGTACAACAGTGTCAACACCAGTATCAAGTACTACATCGTCAACACCAGTGTCTAGGACAGCATCATCAACACCAGCATCTAGTACAGCATCGTCAACACCAGTGTCTGGTACAACAGCATCAACATTGGTGTCTAGTACAACAGTGTCAACACCAGTATCAAGTACTACATCGTCAACACCAATGTCTAGTACAACACCGTCATCTCCAGTGTCTAATACAACAGTGTCAACACCAGTATCTAGTACAACAGCATCAAGTAAAATGTCAACTCCAAATGTAACGACGAAATCGATGAACCCGACGACGATTAATCCACTAAACATACAAACGTCAATAAAAACAACATCAATGAAGTTAACAACAATATATTTGACAAAGAAACCTAAGCTTACACCGCCACCACAAATCCCTGCATCAATTTTCAATCCCAAGGATCCTGTTGATTGTAAATTTGCACTTAGCAAATTCTCATGTTCGATGTCACTTGTGCGACTCCATTGTAAATATTCTTGCGGTAAGTGTAACATTTAGTTTAACAATCTACTGCAGATATGGTCAATGATTAATTTACTGTTAAGTAATATAGTAATATAGTAAGAAATATTTTTAACAGCGGAACAAGTTTAAGTACGATATCAATGAAAATATATCCCCATGAAAATTTCTGAATTGGCAGTAATTTATCAAGAAATGTACAAATATTTAAAGCAATTGACACAGATAGTTTTTATGAAACAACCAGTTAGCTCACAATTACTGAATGCTTCATTAGTCATAGCCGTATTCAGTAAAAATCAGTAACACTTTCTATTATTACTATGTCTGACAAAGAAGCAAAATAACGAATCACAATTACATTCACTGATATTTGGATTTTCTTTTCCTTATTTGTACACTTTCCTTTGACCCTCTGTTAATGTACCTATCATGCTTTTGAATAATACAGTATATCTTATTGTATTTTTATATTATGGATGAAGATTCACCACAAAATTATTCAAATTAGGCCTTTATTCAACGATTAACTATTAACACTATTTACTTATTGGTTGTGTGAAAAATAGGACACAGCCATGTTTGGAACATCAGCCGAAAACAGCTGGTATAATCATGAAAGACAAATGAATAACACCTTCCAATACAAGTTGCATAGGGTACAATAGAGCCGAAAACAATCGAGAAAAAATATGAGCCATCTGACGTCGTACCTCTTGGACTCATCAGTAACGCTAAGGGTTTAAACTGCATTTCATTTGTGTTAATTGCCATTTGTTTTATCCAGCCGGACGATTCTCCACCACAACCAGACCTACAAGTAAACTTCCTGTCACAAGTCCTTCAGTATTAGTGGCCCTTACGACAAAGAAACCTGTGCCAACAACAGGACCTCTATCCTCTAGTACACCTGCACGAACATCAGCGGCAACTACGTCAATAACAACGCAATATTTGACCAAAGTTCCGAAAATTACCCCGCCTCCTCGAATACCAGCTTCCAATTACGACACAAGAGATCCAGTTGACTGCAAATTTTCCCTGAACACCTTCAGTTGTTCTATATACGTGGTTCGTCTGCACTGTAAATATTCCTGTTGTAAGTATACATCCAATTAATGTCAATTGAAATTGTATGTTTTTGTTCATTTATTTTGGCTATTTTCCATTAATGCTACACTCTCTGTAGTTCTCAAATCGGTGTACGGTGCGAATGATGATTGACTACCATTTTGGCATGTCCAACAACTCTGTGGATGGTTAAGAGTTTTTGATACCATGAATCGATTTTGTTGTGATTCTGATCATAGTTTGTAATATTAGTGGGTATATAATTTCGCTATGTTTGAATATTTGAGTTCAATCGATACTACTTCTGGGTAAAACTTGGAAAATTATGTTATTTAGCTGCATACACTGATTATAATTTATAGCCATATGGAAAAACTGGAACAGTCATGGAAGACTAGACCTTGCAAAATTTAACACCGTTGGAAAATAATTCAATGCATGCTGGAAAATAATATGATGCAAATTATCACAAATAATTTTGCATCAAAAACTTATTAAAAGGAAAACACATTTTTAAAAACTTGACTTTAATAAAAGTTACGTGCATGTCGTTAAAGTATTGATATCATTTAAATTATCAATATTTCAGCGAAAACAACGATTGCATCTAATACAGTGCCTCAGCCCACAGCACGTAAGTATATTTTGTTTCCGAGCATATTTACCCCTAGTTTTTTTACCTAAAGTATTATTGTAATTTGTGTTACGATCCGCCCTTATTATTTTGTACAATTATTTAGTGATTATATGTATTGATCGTAATTTTCATTTTTTTTTCCAGATGTACCTGTTGGATGATAATTCTATTCGTATCACCTGCTAATGAATTCAAAACTTCTCTGCATAATTATATAATTAATTGTAAATAATGACATTATATTCATATAAAATAATATATTGATCTTCTCATTTTTGTTTGTATTTGTTAAAAGAGTTGTAACACATTATTTCCCTTTGTATTAAATAAATATACCTAGGAAACAGTTTTGCGTGTTACCTCATATAATACAGCATATTTTACGATCAGAATTAAATTTCAAAATTACGTTACACATTCGCAATAAGACGTCACAATTGAGAACAGAAAGAGAGTCGAAGGGTAAAATGGATTCTTTTCTGTAAAATTTCACAAAAAATTGATCTATGTGATGGAAGAATATAAGATTTAGAAAAAAAAATCCGAAGTTATATTTTGCCGAGTTGTGAAACCTGTCATGTAATGTAATGATATTTATTTGGCAAGTGTTGAGAGTAAGAACATGCATGAGGACTGATATAAACTATGAGGATTATATCGAAAGTAGGGTAAAGAAAGACAAAACCCTTTGACAAGTTACGTTTGCATATCTGTCCCGAGCCAAACTGCATATATTTCATTACACCTAGGGTTGTATATGTACCATGAATTATGTACATCCTTGGATGTTTCTTTAAAATCAGACTTTGTTTACCAAGCGCTATCATTGCGCTGAATTATACATGACGACGCAAGCTATAATAATTAATCCGCGTTAAAATAAAGGTCCAAGCTTCAAAGGATATAACAGCAGTTTTATGAATTTTCAAAAAAAAATATTGTTACACCGATTTAAGTCACCAAGTTTAAAGTAGATCATAAGGTTAGTATGGGGATTGATATGCGTGTGCTTAATTACAGGTGCTTTTCCTCAATGCCTTACAGTGAAAGCAGATGTTACAAGTTCGTCAAATCGAACTAAACCTGCTAAGGCAAAACAATGCTGTATTTCTTTTAGAAATGACAGTATATCTACGTAAAATCATATTGTTTTCATTAAACATCTTTCTGATAAAGAAACAAATTAGGTACGAACTGTTTAACACTGTGTAGGACACGAGATAATAGTAACGACTATTTTATCAAATTAACGTTCCTTTCCAAAAACAAAGAAACAATGAAAAAATAAATAAAAAAAAATAAGAAAGAATGAAAGAGAAAATTATCACCAAGCAACAAATCATCTACAATATTGCAATCTTTGAGATAGTAAATAGTAAATCAAACGAAACAAAACATCGTTTTTGTCAAAATAAAACATTTTTTTATTTGAAGTGTCAGTTGTTTCATACAATGTATGTTTATTATATATCTAACTAGCCTGGTGTTGACATGCAAACAAGCTTATCACTGAATATCTGTTCAGTGTAACAAGTACGATATGACATAAGAAAAATATACTGAATTACATATATGATTGTAAGTGGTGCTATTATGTCAATCGCTACGTTGCCAAAACATGCAAATTAACTGTTCTATATGATCTCGAACGAGCTGAAAAAACACGCAATAACATTTACCTTCAGATTGAATGAGACTTAATTTGTGAAAATAGACATGAACATATATAGCTTACAAGGTCCATAAATAATACTGTACAAATTATAGCCCCTTATCTATAATCATTATTTCAAACAGTAAAAATGAGTTTGAGTTTGAATTTTTGATTTCTTGTTGTTATTTGCTTTAGCCTAATTGAATCTTCTATGCCTTGTTTTCCGGGAAACGGCACACTGATTTGATTATGTTGTATAAAACAGTCCTTTTTCCGATATTAATTATTAACAAGGCCAACTTCACTTTTGGGTGGCAATTTATTACAAGCTACATGAAAAAAAACTAGTGAAATTTAGGGTTTCGACTTTTTCCTATTCATTGATAGTAACATGCCCACTTAAAGCCTTGTTACCTTACGTCCTGCTTCATTGGTCAAACTACTGTGATGATATTTATGGCCTACGGTTGTATGGTACAGTGTTAGAAGAAATTCTACGAAGCAATGTGGTTCCAATGCTACATTCCATTTCTATCCTAAATGAACAAAGAAAACAAACAAGGAACGAAAAAATGATAAAGGTAAATTACATCGTACAATCAAGTGATGAAACGTGTTGGTATTCAAATAAACGAGGAAATTTGCAAAACTCAGTGAAACGCCTACGTTCAATGCTGTGAATAAGTGTTCATATGCGATATTTATCTAGAGCTGGTAACAGCAGGAACAGTAAACCTAACTGTAAAATACAACCGAAACAAATTGTAGTGCTGTTTCATCATAAAGTTAGTCGCTTTTTGTTGAAATATGAAATAGCCTTCCAGCTGATGTTGATTACAATATCCGTAAGTGCTAACGTGTGTTTGTAAAGCGCTCCTGTATTATTGATCATAGCACATAGTTACATTCAAACCTATTCAATATCTCTTTTTATTGATGAACAGGGACGATGAAGTTGGCGCACCAGCTGAGTCATCATTCTGAATCAATTTTAACATCCAATAATGTGTGAATGGTTGAAATATCAATTGTCCCTCGTTTTACTTACAGTAGAGTAGTTTTACACGGGAGTAAAATGTGTCCTGTTGATAAAACAATTGACTTCAAACTTTCGTCCATTCACAAAATAATGATTTGTCGTCTAGATTCGGTCATTTGCACTCTGTTCTTGAAAATGGAAGCAGATGTTTGAATTCAAGATAGATAACTTCTCAAACTATATTATACCAAATTGACGGATTTCATAAAGAATATCGCGTTTTCTTGTCCACATTTTGTAATAAAAATGCATGATACAAAAGCATACTTAAGTCACGAAAACAGTCGGTCCTATGCTTTATGTTTTTGTTTAAGGGTATAGATGTCTGATATTACGGCCTCCTGGTCTTACAGCAGACGAGGACTATGGTGTGTCAGACAAGTCATATGTCTAAACTGATCTTCATGCTACATGTATATTTCCAGTCGAACTATTCCACGTTATATTATACAAGCACATCACGATAGTATCCAGAAACGTTATAGAATCAGATCCAAGGTGTCTGTTGACATTCAGGTCATACGAATCAATAAAGATAACATCAAACTCCACTCGATAACAATAATACAAATATCATTACGTTACGGAATTAACGTGCCGCAAATGAAACCAAACAGTTAGGTTAAAATTCAACAGTTTGATAACAGCAAATAAATTCTATGCAGTAAAGTTACAAATATTGTGATGGTGTACAGAGCTAACTACTAATTATCAAAAGTAAGAACTTATCTTTTCGTGGAAGTCCTCCAAATCCAGAAGAATTCACAATAGATTGTCCAGAAAACAGGGTAACCGAAGAACAATCTGGGTATATATAAGTGCAAGTCCACAAGACACTATCACTAAATCACGGTAAAAGTCCATACTTCACAGACTGAAGTCTCAAAGTAAGCTCACTCAAGGCCTCCTTAGGCTCAGTTCTATCATGTTTATATACAATGAAGTTTTCTAGAAAGTTCTTGTCTAGATGATTCTAGACTAGCAGGTACCTACACCCAGGTAATTCTAATAACCGAACTTTTTAAAAATCTTGATCAATCTACAAAAAACAACGGAACAAATAAGATTTAGAAGACCGCAGAACATTTTATCAGCCTGCAAACTTTCCATTCATCCAGTTTTCTAATCTGTAAACACAGGTCATTCTAGTAACCGAGCTTTCTAGAATATTTCGTGCTTTTAATGTACATGTTTGGTGTTATTATATCATTGATACAATCAATAAATATCTTGTTGACAAGAAAACATTATTGTATCTATCCAGGAGTCTAAATCACGCGAACGTTTGTATGAAATCATTTCGGAAAAATGGTCAATGGATACTAGAAATGATATATGATATTTCGTACCTGTATTACATGATTTTAAGCCATACAGCCAGGGTCATATGAGGACAGATGTCAACAGTGACAGAAATAGTGGATAAGAAAGCACAGAAAGAAAGAGGAAAGAACGAGATTAAGATCACAAAGAGGTTGCAGATCCATTTTGACCTTTTCAATGTCCCTTTGGAAGCAGAAAACTGTAGACACAAGCAGCGGAATAGTTCATTGGGCTCTTTGGTATCCCATACAGGCAAGACATTGGAGAAGCCACTCCCGATGAGTAAGGTGTCCCTAACAACTTATTGCCCTCGTCGTCTTTATTAAAACGTTCGTGCTTGCCTAATATCACAATTAGGAAAATCGTGTCTTCCTGTATACGGTTCCAGGCTTGGTTGGCAATGGGGCAGGCCGTCGCCTTTCGAAAGGATGAAATGCTTGAAAGAAGACAGATATTTTTACTCATGACATCTAGTGATTACAAAAATATTTTCAGCGAATATTGTCAATTTTCTACGACTGGAACATCAAAAACTTGCGCTTATAATTTATCTTAAACAATATCTATTTAAAGGTAAAATTATTCCAGAAATTACGAAAACAAATGATATTACTAGTTTCAGATCGTTATTATTTTAAGCTCCGGAAATCCCTTAATAACATGACACAGCGGAAGTCATTAATAACAAAGATAACTTTGATTGTATCTTTCGTCCAATCGATCAATGAGTTTTACAATGGTCGGCAGACAGAAGGTAAACAATTACTTCTACCGAAAGACCAAACAAACGATAAAGGCTCTGATGAAACAATCGTGTCGCGTTGTGAAAAGAATATTTACGCAAACCTTTCGGAAGTAAAGTTTTAAAATATTTAATACATGAAGAAATAAACAAATTTCTGATATAATAAATATTTTAATGCGTGCTTTGTTGCCGATTATCAACAATCTAAGCAATATCACAGATGGTTATGTGTATATTATAGTTAAAGTCAACAAAGAGCTGTCAGACAGCCGGATATTGTAACAGAGATAAAACATTGTTGAAGTTTATTTTTTAAAATCAAGATTATTCCTTTAATATATAACGAGTTCTGACTTTGGAAGAGAAGCATATGGTTTGAAAGAATATGAACAAGATCAAAGTATTGAAGTTAGGTAGAGGACTGTAGACGCTAAGAAGGTTTAAAATTTCAAATGAAATTTGAAACAAAGAAAAAACAACGTGATTATGTTAGAGAAAACGAAAGCGATTAAGCTAAGGAAAAGCAGAGTTTTTTTCAGTCCTAGTATATATAACGTGACCAGGCCCACGACACCAACTTGATCAGACCCAGGAAAACCAACGTGGTTAGGCCAAGGCAAACCAGCGCAATAAAGCACAGGGGATCTCACGTGATCGATCCCGAGAAAAACTGTTATTATAATAGACAGGAACAACAACATCATATATTTGTGATTCGTCCTTTAAATTAATATGTCATCAACAAGAATTGCGCTGTTATTATTGGCATTTTCACTGACTTCATTGGAAAGTTTAGCTTGTATCGACGTCAGCCGAGATCTACTAAAAGACTTTGTAAGTGGTCAGAAATTGACAGCAGGTGTATTCCAACATCAGAGTTTAGTTTCTTTAAGAGACTGCATTAAGGAGTGTTGGTTGCAGTCTAAATGTAAAGCAGTTACCTACCATAAAACAGACTTGACATGTGCAATCGGCGGAAGTATGACATTGGTAAATGACACTAGTGACCAAAATTACGTCACATGTGAAAGAAGCAAATGGCCACAAGTTATGGTATGTTTATATGAAAATTAGTTTGTCTTTAGTTTAAACAAATAATATGCATATATATATTTGGTATTGCAGGCAACGGTATTTTCAAACATCTTCTCACAGACATATATAGGAATGACGATTTAAATGAATACAGAAGTTAATGTTGAACTTAACAAAAAGGTAATAAATATTGATTAGTACCATAATGTTATTTCCAATTTCTTAAACCTTATTATAACCCTAACATTTGCAGATATAAATAGTCGTTATTTTTAAGTATTTTTATCCTTATAACAAAAATAACAAGAATTCCAACTCAGGCTCAAACCACTCTAGCAAAATATGAACAAATGAAATATTTAAACGGAGACTCATAAAAATTACAAGGAGATTGAAAAAGTAAGCGTCTGCTTCAACAACGACGACCATCGTGTAAATTTAAGTCAATCCAAGTAAGAAATGTCACGTTCTCAAATGAAAAGAAGCTATACAGCAACGGCAAAAAAAGGCTAACTAACGAGCATCAAATACGTTCAGCGTCATATATCATAAATAATAGTATTTGATTTTTGAATAGGGTTCTAACAAACCAAACATAACGAGCTAAACTATGCAGAAATAAAGTAATAGAAAACAAAAAAGAAACCGACAAGAGAAGAAGAAAATATAATCCGATTTTTCTATTCAGTGATTTCTTAAAATATGCCAAAAGCGAGGGTTACAGGATTTTGACAAGTTACGTGTAGGTGTAGTAAGTCAAATCGATAACATCTTACTTCGCTCGTTCCTTTTGACCTTTGACCTGAACTATTTCGATGACTTGAAATATCCATCATTCAAACTATTCAGAGCACTTCTATCAATCAGCAGGCAGTATTCGCATATGAACCTGTGACAGTCACTTAGTTCTTTATAGAAACTAATATTTAATTATTTAAACTTTTCTGCAATCGTATTATTAAGAAATTTATCACTATTTCGTTATCCGTTCGATGTTTGAACAAATAAAGACGATGTTTTGGATTTACTCGTGTCGGTTACCGTGCTATAGAAGAATATTCAATTATAAAAATCATATCATTCCTCATCAAGAATTTTGTCAGCTTTGTGTAGCCCATTGTTACCATTTCAATGACTAAAACATGGCGTTGTAATGGTCACTCGGATGATGACAGCTAGCTAGAACAATGACAATTTGATATGGTCTAATCCTTTAAATTATTTCTAACCCATATTCACAATGGTTGGAGACATTACATTTTTCGTGAAGTTTTGTACAGTACAGTCTCATTATATCGCATGTTTATATGACATTAGTCACAATTAGTATTTTTGCGTTACCAAAGGACTTAGCCAGTGCCTGCAGAAACCATAGCTGTGGACCAAATGAAAGATGTGTCTCTCTGAGGAGCGGAATCTATCATTGTATCTATAATACTAGTATGTATACTTCAGATGATATCTAAATGTGTTATACATCCAAGAGGATGATAATCTATCCTGGAATATAAAACTATCAATCAGAATAGGAGTTTTATTAATGTCATGAAATTTACACACTTTTTTATCTCTGCAAAGTATTGTATGAGAGGTAACATAAAGTTTGCAATGTTCTCCAGAGATTAATTTCACTGTGTTAATTAAAGTATGAATAAATAATCAGTAAGTATGTCTGCAGTCAATCAAATTATCAGAGAACTTTATATATGCTAGTTAATGCAAACGACTGTTAAAATCGATTACCGGTATGTTATTACGTAGTATGTGATGATGTAAATGTCTAAACTGTACATTTTAAATTTAAGTGAACTACGCTCAGGGCCTTCTCAAATGGACTCAATTTAGGAACAAGTACTACTGGTTTGAATATGAGTTGAAAAATTGGACGGATGCACAGGTAAATTATCAGTTTTGATAATTGAATATTACCCCACCAAGTCCCAAATGTGAAAAGAATGTCATTTGTAAACTGCTTATACGTCACTTTATCTTTTTTATAGAAGTATTGAATGTAGTGAATTGTTGTACTGAAACTTTGTTTACTTATATATGAGTTATCGCCACTCGCAGAATCTTGTTGTTTCTCAGGGGTCACATGGTTTAAGGAAAAACCCAGGGAGATCTGATGCAATGGCGTGAATTGATTGAATGAATTGAACAAGCGACAAAAGATGATAGCAGGTTTCAGACAACACTAAGATTTAGATACAGTAGCACAAACTTACAATGTTTGAAATTATCAGTGTAGCTCATTATCTACATTTTACATTTCATCCGATCAATTTTGCTTTTTTTCAATTGCTTGTAAGGTTCAAAATGTTGGCTCACAACATCAATAATACGTCGTAGAATGTCGTAGAACAGCTGCATGATGCATTTCAACTCTATTATTAAGTTCCACTGTATATAAATGTATACTTCTGTTGAAAGGCGTTATCCACTTGTGTGTCATTTGAGCAAAATGCCATTCTATTTATTGATTCGTTGTTTAACTCTATTGAATGTAATTAAAAATTGTATTAAAAGGAACTTTACATTTGTTTTTCTTTTCTACATTTTTTATTCGAAAATTTTCAAGATCAGAATTCTCCATTTAGCTGTCAAAAAGTTGTCTCCCTTGAATTATTCAAAACGATTATTGGTTCAAGACTTGGCAGAGAGCAATAAATGAAACAGAAAGAGATACTGTATAGTTTAATTTTCTGTTGAACATATTTTCGCGATCGTCTTCCGGTTTGGGCAAGATCACGTTTATTCAATTGTCGATGAACATCGGTCCATATATACAGGAATAGCAGATACTTTCTGAAATTTTCAATGAATGCTTTGTGTTCACTTACGCTCTATGTTTATTGGATCCAAAAACAGCGGAAATAAATTCCCCGCGAATATTACCAACCATACAATAAGATATTAAATGTTGCAATGCTGATAGTTTTCAGTTTCATCACAACGAGACAAATAATATTTCACATTTCATACAATTTTAGATTTAGATGCAGTAGAGCCAAATGATGGTTTAAACTACTTAATATCTTTATTCTATTGCTAAAATTTATGCATTGCTACATTAATTATTACCTGTTAATTCATGTCGTTTGAAATAGACCTCACATATTATTTTTATAATATTACTGTGTTTCAGAGTGACTGTGTTGCACGCGATGGATGTCTGGCTTCTCTTGACACTGCAGCAATCCATAATTTCTGTTACATTGCTATGAGTAATAGAAGTAAGAAAAAATGCACATATTGACTTACGAACTAAGACAAACTTGTTTAATCTTTTATATGATTTCATTTATTTTCATTTATTTATATAAGACCTTTCTGTCTGTCATTTTCACCATCAAATAAATAAGACAAAATAATATAATTAAGGTCAATTATGGTTTTGTTGATGTCCTCTATTCTATCAAATCAGAGAGCACACGAACATGATCTGCTGTATTCCACTGAATTAATGTAGAAAGCGACTACAAGTGCCCTTTCAATACCAATTCTTGATCCTTAATCAGTTTAGATTTTATATCGGTCTGATTAAATACTTTATTAACGAATGATAAACAGAATCATGTATTGCTTTGTGAAACTCGTTGCTAAGAATTGTTTCAAACATACTTGGATTCATCAAGGTTAACATGGCGGGTGTCGTCGATGAAGTAGTAGACACTTACTTTACCTGAACACCTGGTCTTATTCTCCTGGTACTTTGTCAAGGAGTCTCCGTGTAAATCTTTCTTTTGTGCAGATTTTGCTTTAGTTTTATGGATTTTTTAAAATTGTGATTATGCTGCCATGTTGGTATTTTCTAACTCGAGTAAAAAAGTATATATTTTTAGATAAATTCATATCCTAATACTGAATTGCGTCTTTATTCCAGGAATTCCAAAGCTTTGGATTGCTGCAAATGACATTGCTTCTGAAGGTGTCTGGAGATGGAACGTATCTGGGACTCCTCTCGTGTTTCATCAATGGGGTCCCGGGGCCCCCAGTAACCGTAGACCCGATTCAGATTGCGGCATACTGTTAGACACGGGTTGGTGGGATAACCAGGAATGCCAGGAAAAAAGTATGTACATATGTGAAAAACCTATTGCTTAAGGCAAGGTCGCTCGTCGCTGCATAAGTCCCTTTCTCTGTTTGCAAAACGAACAGTTAAATCCAGAAAGTGGAAAAGTCATGTAGTATGTAGATTTGTGTGTTATATCTTTTGACTTCAAATATGGCTTAAATAAAGCAATTTCTGTTTGTGCTTGTGTTTATTTATATTTATTTATATGTGTGAATTTAACAATACGTATTGAAAGATAATGGAAAGTTATATTTCCGTTCATTACCTTTAATTTAATCAGTAGTAACGGCTGAAATATTTATAAAATAAAATCTGTTTTAAATGAAATTAAAAAGAGGTCTCATCGTTTTTAATAATTTTACAAAAACGCATGATTAAAATCGAATTATGTATTTCAATACAACATTGCATCAAGCAACAACATAGTCACGTAATTGATAAATCTGCATTGTACAACGGTCAGGGAACATATTGTGTTGAAGCCTAGTAGTAGGCAACAGGAGAAAATTATAATTAATTTGAAAGCAATGATCAAAAGTTCACAATCACCATAATTAAGTAAATTTGTGCAGTGTGGGATGATTAATTTCTTAATAACTTATGATCTTAAAATGCAATATAACTAATAACGTGTTCCAACACTGCATGTTTGACAATCAATTTGCGTATGCAACGTTTACATGCAATCATTCCTTTTCTCGTTTCGATGAGTCAAATCTTTTTCATAATTTTTATGTTGACATTTTTTATTGACAAGAACTTGTAGTCAATGTGGATAAAACAATTAAAGGGAGGTAACACATACATTATACACACCTACACATAATACAAACATATATCTATAATCATTACAAAAGCACAGTATCAATAATATTATACAGTTTTCATGATTATATCCAAACATATTCAATTTTTAAATTTGATTCATTGATTAATCAATTTATAATTATTTCTCATTTGCTGAATTAAGATTTTTTCATTACATCGTTTTGCCTCCCGTCTGTTAAGTGCATATATATCTTTAAGAATCTCTCTTTTTATAAGATTATGCGGAAGTTTCACTGTCATCATAATGATTTCAATGATATGTATTCTGTATATTTGTGCTGTATAAGCTGCACATTTTTGGCGCTAGTTTTCGTGCCAGGTGGTTCAGTTGTTGTTTACCTTGCTCTCATTTGGGAGCATGACATTGATTTCTTGGATTGATTAAGTTTGACATGGCTGGTGTCGTCGATGAAGTAGAAGACTTTACCATTCCGGAAAACATGGACTCTTGCATTGTGTTAATGTTTTCCTTACTATTTTGTCCTATTTCAATTGAAATTGGGTTTGAATCAAGATTCTATCCAAATGTTGGTATTGTCTTTATCTTTTTCACTTTAACTCACTATTTTTACCGTAACGTATGCTCTAAAGTTGCTTGCTTGTATTGCGGGAGGTCAAGTTGTCACTGGAACATCACTATAATACACACACAATGGAAACACGTGGTATACAGTTGCAAACATTTACGCGATAAGAATATCTTATCGTTAACTGAGTACATTCAGTTTCTTCCAGATGTTCAGAATGATAGGAGGTAAGTTTGTAAAAGTTAGGTTATGATTTAAATGTGGAATCTTCGTCACACTTCATATGTGTCAAAACGATTTTGAAAAAAAAAACCAATGAAAAAGATGGTCGTTACATTGTACTCTATATATTGTCATTACATGCTTTTATATCTTTACTGTAGAAATATATCTCCCACAAAGTAATCACCATAATAACTCCTTAAAAAACTGATAAACGAGATATTGTATTCTTAGATAGAGAAAGTTTAGATAAATCTACTTGTTTATGTTATTTTCAAAATACAATTTAAAGATTATTTTTGCTTTAAGCAAATTATACTGAAATCCTTTAATATGTATTTCAAGTCACTTGATATTCAGATCACCCCCTTTTTTTAATTGGTTTTAACTATTCATTTATTATATGTAGGATTCCTCGCGCTGATATTTGTTGTACCAATAGGTAAGTTGAAATGATTTACAACATTTCTTATCTATGGTTAAATGTATTTTTCCTGTTGTATTAAAATTTCGCTGTTGTAATTTTCTAGGTTTTATTGCATGGTTAAATGTATTTTCATGTGTGAAGGGAAGGTTTAAGAACATATGTTAACATTTAAGCAAATCCGAGCTCAAAACATCTATCATTTTCAGAAATTTAAAAGGGAATAGTTATACATACAGTGTTGTCGTAAGTTCTAATATCTCAAGTGTATTAATATTTTATATGTTTGGTCGATGATGTGTTTGCTTTGCACAAGAGAGCTTATTGTCCGATAAGTTTAACAACATTTAACTTATTTATACCTTTATGTGTCATTGACCTTATCTAGCCGATAATACTTGTATGTGTTTGTGTCAGATAGGCTTTGTGTGCCAACGGACGTTTATTGAGATGTTTAATATACACTGTCTCAACAGTGTATACTTAACAGGGCGCAATGAAATAATTTTAGCGCATAGGCAAATTAGCCCTGTGGTGATTTCGCAATATACAGACATTGCAGTAAGCGCTATACGTTCAGTGGTAGTTTAATTTTATAGTAAAAGAGACATACAAGAGAACAGCACATTTTGATAAGTTAGAAATAGATACTGTAGAGCCAACTTATGAGTTTAACTTCAACATAAAGCTGTTTCGTTCTTCTAGGAATCGTCAGTGATGCAAAGGCCTAAATTCTGAAGCCTAAGAGGCGACTGCAGAAAATCCAGTAATCGAATCTTAATCTCCCTCGATGTTGAATTTCTTCATTTTGTACTTAAATGAAACACGAACCCCCCCCCCCCCAAAAAAAAATAATAAATAAATAAATAAATACGTAAAATAACACAACGATAAAAACACTTGTGTTTTTCTTTTACTTTCATATACAGTGCAATGTGCAGAACAGTGTTGGGTTTGTTTTGATGCAGCTGATATCAATGACTGTAGGAGGACAACATCTACTTGTAATACTGGTGAGGTATCGTAGACTAATTTATTATCAGATTTTCGTTCGGAGAGTCTTAGCAAAAATCCAAATACAATCACCTATATATACATATATATAGATAATTTGTGTAAATAAGTAACATATATCTATACAGGGATACGAACCCACTATACAGATATGTCGTTATACATACAGTACATTTGTTTGTTGTTGGATATAAACATACGAAATACTCAGTGTATATATAATCATGTTTTCGGGAGAACACAATCAAATCACAATGGAAGTTAAACGGGGAAAAACACGCATGTTCACACCCGACAAAATCTTGATTTGTAGAGGCTTAATGTAATGAACAATCAATCAAAGCTTGGAATTATTTGATGAAGATTACGGGGAATATTTATAATTATAGTAAACTTATTGTGTAAAATTAATTTGAACATATTTGATGCTCGTCAGTAAGGTTTGTAATTCCGTTATTTATCTTGTTCTCATATGAAAATGTAATATTATATGTTAGGATTGGCCGTTGGTGTCGTCCATGAAACAAACAAATGTCTCCCTTTCCGGAACGCAAGATCTCCTTTCTAGTTAATCCGGGGTATCCGTGTAATTTTCAAATTTGGCGGTTGATCTTTCGAATTTCAATTTGAATAACGATAATACTGAGTTGTCAGTGTATTTATTTTTCTTGTTTTGTCTTCACCAACGGCTTCCGAAAGTTTAACTTATATTTTTTATTCTAAAATGAATAGTTTTATTTCGTAATTTTTTTTTCTAGGAATGTTTTCTAGAAAGATACGTCAACAACCAGTTGGAGGTTCGGTACAGTGCTGGATGTCGAACAACAACTGTAAGCGTATTTCTTAACTTATATAATAACTTAAATATATATATATATATATATATATATATATATATATATATATATACAGGACTCCAGTAAAGTATTTGTTTCAAAGATTTGGGAGGGAAGAGAAGAGGCAACCCATAACGTCTGATTCTCCATCGAAATAAAGCAATAATATTTGATATTTGAACAAAGAATTGTGTGGAGATCATAGTTAACAAATGTGTTATCTTTGATTTGTGTAGTTAAGAGAAAGAAACAGAGAGAGGGTGATTGAGAGATAGAGAGAGAGGGAAAAGGAAAGACAGAGAGGGGCCAGAGAGGAGAGATGAGAGAGGGAGGGAGAGATAGATAGAGAGAAGTGAGAGTAAAGTATTTGTTTCAAAGATTTGGGAGGGAAGAGAGGGAAAGACAGAACTAAGAGTGACAGAGAGAGGGAGGGAGAGAGAGAGAAAGAGAGAAGGAGAGAGAGGGGAGAGGGGGAGAGGGAGAGAGGTGAGAGAGAGATGGGGGAAGCAAGGAGAAGGAAGAAACATTTTTTTATATGTACAGCGATATCAACAAAACATAAAAAGCATAAACTAATATATGTGAGAACTATTTGCTATTTTCTGAAAGAATTGTGTGGAGAGTGTGCAAAGTCAATACGTGTATGTTTAATGATATAGTACCAAAACAAGAAGTACTGTAATATCAGGAATCTATATAGCCGTGCAGGTAAAACCACATGTATCATTGGTCTGTATAATCACTGTGATGAAACACTAGGAGGTCATGGGATCTACTCGTTATATATCAGCAATTTCGTTTTTACATTAGGTCCTAGTGTACTTCTAGTCTACCTGTATTATGTTACCTGTAAACTAGTAGTCTTTTCCTAGTGCACTACAAGTGAACTAGTGTGTGGAGATTATACAAGAAGCACAAAATGGAATAGTCTATAATCAGATGTAGCTCCGCAGGCATGCCGTTGCAAGTGTATTTTAAAGCCATGTTGTCACTCTTTAAGCAGAACTACGGCTTATATTGTATACAATTGCATGACGTTATCTTTATGTCGTTCAACATTTTAAAAAATCTCAATTTTTACAATGATTGAATTTTGGGGTTAATGCGCTGTCCCACCTGGTTGGTTGAAATGCATTTCTTATGGCCACTTCGAATTTTCTACACTTAGCCTCTTGTAAGGTCGAATAATGTATAGTCATGTTAGATTCATTATTTGGTTTGTTGTATCTGATTCCGAATTTGTTTACATATGTAGTATCCGACATTGAATCGTCGATGCAAAATTAGAAGATCTAAAGAGCAGTCACTCTTCCAAAATTTGTTGAATCGATCTAGAATGCAGGAAAATTATTTTCACTTTCTGTTAAGATTGTATTGACAAATGTTTTATTTCTTTGTACGACATGAAGCTGGGCATGTTGGATGCTCGTTAGTTTGACTGTTGGTTCCGTTGTTTTATCATGTTCTCATTTGTGAACAAGATGTACTTACTTGCATTGATCCAGATTTACATGGCGGTTGTCGTCGAAGAAGCAGAAAACGCTTATGTTTCCGGAACACCTGATCTTATACTTTGAGTATGTTTTCAGGAGTCTCCTTGTAAATTTTTCTTTTGTCCATAGCTTGCCCTAGTTTTAGTGAATTTGAGTTTGATTTATGTCTATGTTGACATGTTGATTTTTGTTCTTGTTAGGATGATTGAGCCTAACAAAGAAAATGCTGCCATTTCAGATATCGGAGATTAATCCTTCCATGTATAAAAGGGATCAATGAAATTAGAAAGGAAAAGATAACAAGGGACAGATAGACGGATTTACAGACAAAGTCAAACAACAATATATCATTTTGAAAACAATTGATAAAATCCCTTTCGTAAATAATCCTTGTTACCTATATAGACTTGCAGAATGATGCAGGTTTTGGAGGCAGGGAAAAGAAGTTTAGGACAATGTGGTCAGTGCTGTACAGGACTTAACTGCCAGGAAAATCTTTGTGGACTTGCGCAAAGTAGGTTTTTCAATATACTTACAAAACACTAAAACAAAAGTTTTGTCATGATCTTGTCAGCTACATTTGATCAATTGATTTTTATAATCAACGTCATTTTGCATATACGTATAAACATATATTACCTGAGAAAAATGTCCTCATATTAAATAGGACTTTCATGTTCTTATCACAGGATACTGAAGGCAAATTAGAGGGTAAAGAACAACGTATCAGGAATGTGAGGTTACTGTTGAAGTGATATCACAGAGACAAATATGTAATTTGATAAAGTAAAAAATTCCACATTGTAACTGATTGATCGTATTATTCCTTAAGTTTTTTTCAGATACAGTGACATACTATGAATGCCTTAACGGTGACCTAGTTTCATTTTCATGTATCCATTCTTAACTGTGAAGTAGTTTTATTTTTAGACACGATGACGCACTGTGTATTTCTCAACTGTGACTTGATTTAAATTTCAGACACGGTCTCAAATTATCAATGTCTTGATTGTGATCTGATTTCCAGTGCTGGTGCTTGCAAGAATCGCACAACCTGTCAGGACACTGAGGTATGGTCTATTACTCCTACTTAGCTTACCATACACTGTTTTTACTGAAACCGTCGATAAACTGAACCTGTGGTAAAACGACATTGCTATAGTGATGCGGTATTTTTTTTTTATACATTGTTCTCATTTGAAAACATAATATTACTTATTTGGATTGTCCACGATTCATATAGTGGGTAGCGTCGATGAAGCAAAAGACCCTTATCCTCCTGGAACACCTGGTTTTATTCCCCATAGGTTTTTCAGGAGTCTCCGTGTAAATTTTTTTTAAATTACATTTTGCTCTTATTACGTCAAATGCAAGTAAGAATGAAAACTTTGTTAACATGTTGGTATCGTTTTTTAAATTTCATTTTGAAACAGGCCTGTCGCAATGATGTGATTATTGTCGGGTCCTTACTCAGATATTCATTTGGATGCGTGAAGAAATCAGTAAGTTTCTTTACAACACTTTCCGGCCTAATTCTGACATTAACTGTATAAATGATATTTGAGAAACATATGAAAATGATGATAATAAAAAAAATACATCATTTAATCAGGATTCACATGAACAAGCATGGCAAATAATTAATAACATGAACGCAAATGGTCGTTTCTTATTTCAGACCTGTGCACGAGCCGCTGTCGAAAATATTGGTCGTCGGGACGGTCTGCAGATATGTAGTTCCTGTTGTGTGGGAGATAACTGCAACAGCGGCGATTGTTTTTTGTTGAAAAAACGTATGTATGCGTACCACACATGTATCTATATAAAAGTGATATTTTGTCGTTATAATATCAATTTCCTATCAACAGCTATGGTCTGTTAAAGACGGCTTACGCAGATGTGCATGTTTTGAATGCGTGTGCTTTTGGGAGCTGTTGTATGTTCTTGGTGGCCTACTTGTGATATTGCGGGACCTAATCCGTTTTATAGTGCTACCACACTGAAGTATACAGTCCAATAAATGCAGTAGAGTACCTCATCCGGTCACATTATTCTTACGATTGGCAAACCAGTCGTTGTATTACCTAAACGTTAAGTGGGGAGCATTATCTACCATTGGTAAATACTGATGTGACTTGGTCAAAGGACGGTACTCAAAGCCTTTCTCACATGGGCGAATTCTACTGAAAGGGTTTAACAAATGCCACACAAGTGTTTTGAACAATTCAGTATAAATATAGAATCAGATATAGTAGACAAAATCTTGTCAGTGATGTTTCGAGAATAAGTTGCTGAAACTTGGGAAGTGATTGAGGAAGTTGATGTCAAAATCTACACAAGGCGATCAACAACAAATAAGTCATTAACATTTCATAACTTTCAATATTTAAACAAAACCCTCCCTTTAAAAGAAGATAAATAAATATTTCTTTAAAAAGAATTGCAACTTTAGAATATTTTTTTTTAATTTATAAAACCTGTGATGAATGCAGTTAACATATATTTTGACGATCATCTGTTTTTTTTTATTTTTTATTAATTTTTTTATGTATCTATTTGTTAATTATTTGTCAGTATTTCTCTAACTGTAATTTCTGAGTGATGTTTATATCACAATTACTGTGCTTATGGACATGCTACATTTATATTCTACAAAATGGATCAAGATAAGGAATTTATTTTCGTTAAATGGAGTATGTGTACAGTGCCCAAAATTCAAATGTGAGCTTTGAGAAGAGAAAATACAAATGAAAGCAAATATGAAACTTCGAATATCAAGCAATACTATGTTAATACAAAATAAATAATCATTTCGGATTTTCTGTATATTATATATTAATATAATAACATAAATTTATGTATTACTGATTGCACAATGTGCTCCTTCTTCCACTATTATCAAGGTTGAAATAAAATCTTAAAATCAGATTCCCCCGACATAGAGCACATACTACCTGTTCATCGATACTTTTAAAATTGCATTTTTTTTGTATCCAACTTTCAATTAAAAATAATGGAAAATTAAACAGTTCATATTATCGTTAATAAAATAGGTATTAGCCATTGCCCCAATGTTTTCTGTTGATAATTTAAAACCTGACCAAATTGTCGATCAAAAAGTAAAAATTATTGTGATCATATTTGCAATACGTTTTGATTTTTTTTATATATATTTTGCAGAGATGACAGCGGCCATGTTTTCATCGTAACAAGCTTGACTGTAATATCTTCGTATTAAAATGTAATGAAATGTAACGGTTTACACTGGGTTCTTTAATATAGATATGAAATATTACAATGTTCTTTGAGAACCATCAGGCATATCAGCGAGCATTAGACACGTCCGTCTGTAAATCGCGCAAGCACTTAGAACATCTCTCATTGAGATTGCCAATGTATACCGCAGTTCTCATTACCTTCCTCGACCGACATGTCTTGATAACTCTGTGTTGTGTGTTGTCGGCATTTTTCACAGAATTCGATTCGTGATAATGGGTACAAGTTAATAAATATCAAATCAGAAACGACAGCTAGGTTGTGACCTAGGAATGGAAATACATCATAGTGAAAATGGTCTCAGATATCACATGATTTGTTGGAAAGCGGTCCTGGTTGGTTCATGAAAATATATTGAGGTAAGTCACAATAATTTTGAACAAAAAATGTCTATTTTCCTAAACAACAATGGTGCATGCTTTTTAAGGACATCCTGTATTCAGTAGAATTGTAAATTGATATAGAGATGAAGTATTATCTTAGTTAGCCATGTGACGCAGTGGCATGGTATACAGACATGTGACGCAGTGGCATGGTATACAGACATGTGACGCAGTGGCATGGTATGTAAAGACACGTGACGCAGTGGCATGGTATACAGACACGTGACGCAGTGGCATGGTATACAGACATGTGACGCAGTGGCATGGTATACAGACATGTGACGCAGTGGCATGGTATACAGACACGTGACGCAGTGGCATGGTATATAAAGACACGTGACGTAGTGACGTTGTATGTAAAGACACGTGACGCAGTGGCATGGTATACAGACATGTGACGCAGTGGCATGGTATACAGACATGTGACGCAGTGGCATGGTATACAGACATGTGACGCAGTGGCATTGTATGTAAAGACACGTGACGCAGTGGCATTGTATGTAAAGACACGTGACGCAGTGGCATGGTATGCAAAGACACGTGACGTAGAGGCATGGTATGTAAAGACACGTGACGTAGAGGCATGGTATGGAAAGACACGTGACGCAGTGGCATGGTATACAGACATGTGACGTAGAAGTATGGTATGCAAAGACACGTGATGCAGTGGCATGGTATGCAATGACACGTGACGTAGTGGCATGGTATGCAAAGACACATGACGCAGTGGCATGGTATGCAAAAACACGTCACGCAGTGGCATGGTATGTAAAGACAGGTTCAGAATTTTCAGACAAAACAGTGGGAGCAATGGAATTTTAGATACATCATAAGCGACGAGAACGGTGAGAGAACTTTAAAACAGTAGATTGACATGGTATTTCCTTGTTTATATATATAATACCATAGTATTTCAGAAGTATAACTAATATATGTAGTTGAACTTGATAATGCCACTTTAATGACAAAGTTGAAATATTGCTTAAAATCTCTTTAACCGTTTAGTTATAACATCGCTTTCTAATATATCAAAAATTGTATTTTCAAAAAATATTCTTTTAGGTTTAATAAGGAATAAACACACACAGATTACAATGACAGATAAATACCACCTTTCAAAAGCTCAATAACATAATCTGACAGCTCAATATTCTAGACAGTATTAAAATATAATTAGATAATTAAGATATATATAGAACTAGATATACATATATATGTATAATTTAATGTTCAAAACGTATACAAGTGAATAAAATATTTCAATAAAAATACAGAACTAGATATTGTAGAGCCGTGTAATTAAATTAAATGTATAATAGATTGTTGTTTCGCAAAAAAAAATCATCAAAAAAAAAAAACCAAACAAACAAAAATCGGCGTATTTTTTAACACAACAAATAAAACTACATTATGTCAAAATGGTTACTAGGATATCCATGGAAGGCGCCAAAGAGGCGTTCGCGTGTTGAATCGTACTATGTAGCGACTGTAGGAGAAATAGGGCAGCACAGAGGCATGTCATGAACAGGGTTTAATCGGAATACAGCTAAATATGCAGCTTTATACTGAAGCGATAAGATGACAAAACTTAGTACATTGAAAAAGTTTATTTTTCTATTAGAACACATATCAATGCAAGATAGTCAGTTCGCACTCAAGCGGAAAGACTGACCTAGTAAAGATACACACATACAGTTAACCACGGTTTAGTACATCCAGTTTTCCTTACCGACTTTCTACGCCTCAATGTTTTCTACTGTGTAGACAGGCAGAGTGTGTTTTGCCAGTAACAGACATATGCTCACATATAGCATATAGCTGTTCGCCATGTTACACATGAGATAGGAAAATAGACAAGCTTGATGTTAACATGTAGAACATCACTATGAACGTTGTTTAGTGCATAATGGTAAAGGCCTGTTTCGGTAGTATATTCCCGAGTTAGCGGCAGTGAAGCGGGATGGTGGAAAATTACACCAGGTCTACTAAGGCTTGTGCTGAGGCGGTGAGTGCCCAGAGAAAGTCCTAGCTGTTACTAAGAAATAATGACCTAAGGTAAATCATGTTTCATAATTGTAGGATGCTTGTATACGGAACTAACACTCATCGT
The DNA here is from genome assembly GCF_031769215.1 of Ylistrum balloti. Classification (NCBI taxonomy): domain Eukaryota; kingdom Metazoa; phylum Mollusca; class Bivalvia; order Pectinida; family Pectinidae; genus Ylistrum; species Ylistrum balloti. Next base: position 355,249 of record NW_026782248.1, on the reverse strand, counting down.
GAAGTTACACATTCATACTTGTAATCTTTTTGGGTGCAATATGTGAAAACATACAAACCCATTACAGATATATGGTTATTGAAGTATTTCTTCATAGCTTGATAATCGTCAAAATTTCAAATTTCTATTTTTGTATCTACTGTATTTTTACATTTATTTTAACATCACTACGTCGAGGAAAGAGAAGAGACTGAAAATTTGGTGTTGATAAAAAAAAATCAAAATCATCATGCCGGACAAATATCTAGCAGTTAAGTATTATCAGCTTAACGCAGTGTGTTAGTGAAAGCTTTACCTAGCACGTATTGCTCCTGTTAATCTAACCATGGGCTGTATTTAGAAAGATGATCGTATCTGCGCAGCCGTTTAACCATCCGTGGAATCCATTTTAGTTAAACATCACATGAGTGATATATGTGTGTATTTGTGTATATATGCTATTTTCTGCAGTTTATAATTAAATAATTATATTACCATGGCAATGCAACAAATCTATTTATTATATTGTAGATTACGTTGGGCAACGATTAGCATACGAAATTCTACGAGGGTGTAGATATACGTATTGAAATATCTTCGGGCCAAGTGAGCCTATGGCTTCCGCGGCGTCCGGCGTCCATCGTCCGTCCGTCCGTCAACCTTTACATACAAATCGCAACTAGTAAAAAAACGACTTACAGGATTTTAACTAGCTTTGGTCAGAAGCATCCCTAGGGAAAAGGGAACAAATTTTTTTAAATGGTTGGTAACTGCCGCATGGATCTGCAGGGCGAAGTCCAAAAAGAGAAATTTTAAAACCCTACTCCTCCTGTAGGAATAATTGGAGTTTGCCTAAATTTGGTCTAAAGCATTGTTCGGTGAAGGGAAATCATTTTTTTATAAACAGTGGGTCTCTACTGGAGCGGGAGGGGCGTGACCCAATAGAGGTATTAGAGAGAATTCTTTAAAATCACACTCCTCGTACAGGGTCAGGACTTCATAGAGAAATTATATCAGAAATTGTCATATTTTAAATCATTTGTTTAATTGTTGGTTTGTTTGATGTCGTCAGGAATATTACTCGTTATACATATTTGGCGATATGATGTGTACGTGCAAATTTCTCTCATTTACCACGACCATGAATGCCATATCACAACTATTAAATGCTAAATAAATGCAAAGTGAAACACGGCAGCTGAAATAGTTAAGATATTTTTTAAAAAAGGCCTCAATCGTGTACTTTTTAAAAATTGCTCCACATATATAAAATGTAGTTTTATAAATCTACCACTAGATATGTTTTCAAAAATTAGAAGAAAGAAACTCTGTGTTATTTAAGCATTTCTTCTGTCATCTCAATGTGACACTGCAGCTACACTGTGACACTGCAGCTTATCCGTGAAACTGCAGACACATTGGCACTACTGCTTATCTGTGACACTGCAGCTTATCCGTGAAACTGCAGAGACACATTGGCACTACTGCTTATCTGTGACACTGCAGCTTATCTGTGAAACTGCAGAGACACATTGACACTACAGCTAAACTGTGATACTGCAGCTTATCTGTGAAACTGCAGAGACACATTGACACTACAGCTAAACTGTGATACTGCAGCTTATCTGTGAAACTGCAGAGACACATTGACACTACAGCTAAACTGTGATACTGCAGCTTATCTGTGAAACTGCAGAGACACATTGACACTACAGCTAAACTGTGATACTGCAGCTTATCTGTGAAACTGCAGAGACACATTGACACTACAGCTAAACTGTGATACTGCAGCTTATCCGTGAAACTGCAGAGACACATTGGCACTACTGCTTATCTGTGACACTGCAGCTTATCTGTGAAACTGCAGAGACACATTGACACTACAGCTAAACTGTGATACTGCAGCTACCGTAAAATGATATGTTTTCGTGCATAAATCTTTCTCGGGAAATCCACAGGTAATTTGACCCAGGTCAATTGTTAATCATTTCGTTGGTGTGTAAATTCTTGGATGAAGAATGACTACGAATGTAATGAAAATAAAACCCGACGATATCATTATTTATTCTTCAGTTTCGCTCATTACCTCTTTCCGACAATAAGGATCCATAATTTGTGTTATCTCCTTAACAGTAGGATGTCGTTTCTACCACCACTGCACGAGGCTGCATCTACTGGAAAGCTGTCCTTAGTTGAAAAGCTGGTCAAGTCCGGCCATAAGGTGGACAAGCGGGCTGGACAAGGAAGGACTCCGATAATGTGGGCGGTCCTGCGAGGCCATAGAAAGGTACAATGCATACAAAGTATTTGTACATGAAAATATACCTACACAGACGTAAATACCCTGGTACACTGAGGAAATATACACTGTGACATTGACAAATTCTACTGGAATATCACGAACAAAATATCAAATATTAAATTGATGGCGAATGGTTCTACAAGAAACAAAAGTTTATTTACTTATTTATTCTTTTATTCATATTTATTTCATCTAAAATTCGGTTAAGGAATGATAATGATATAATTCATAAATTCATGAATATATCTTTAATTACTAAACACTTCAGTAATCCGGCCCATTACCACACACAATCATGATACATGGATTTATTTTACCTCGGTTCTTAGTTGTAGAACGTGACATTACCGAGACTGGTCACATTTCGTTTTATCAATTGTTTTCTTTCAGATTTCGATTTTGTTGGTATATCGTTATTTTCTTTGTGGTTTATTAATATTATTATCATTATTATTTGTTAAAGGTATCACGTTACCTTTTAAACGTGACGCCTCCGGAATCTTTGGCGATTCTCGACTGCGGAGGAGACAATGTGCTGCATTACATGGCGATTTTAGGACGCGTTTGGCTGGACATATGGTCAGACATCTGTAGGATTTGTCCGGACGCCTCATGCTGTCACTCCAGAAAGGGACGACGACCATCTGATGTTGTACGGCGCTGGAGAAACAGGAGTGAAGACCACAAAAAACTCTGGCAGTTCATGTGTAAACAAGGTCTGTGGAATTAACTCTGTTCTTCGTGGTATTCCTTATCCTAACAGACCACATTTGAAGACTTTCGATTCCATTCTTTAGTAATATTGGTTAACCCCATCATCTAAACGTTCATTTCAGTCAATATTAATTTGCCTTTTTTGCCTCCAAGATTACAACATGTTTACCTTAACATTACTGACAAGTCCTCAAAAATATGACTTTCAGAAACAGTTTGATCTATTTTTCTGGTACACTGTGTTGTATATCAAAAATGTATTGAAATGAGATACTCACTTGTTAAAGTTTTTTGGATGTTTGACAAACGCAGCAAATATCCAAATCAAAGACTTTTCACTTCCGTCTGATAAATGGCCTGGCAAATGATCTTATACACAGGTTTTTTTTATGTTTGCCTCGTTAAAGTTGATGTGTAAGATCCAGGTTCACTTAGATATTGTTGAAAAGATTTACTAACTTTAAAACGCGAATGACAGTTGAATAATTTTAACAGAGAAATTGAATATGCAGTTGACGTTCAACTCGCTGGTTTGCTTGTAAGTTCCGTTCTTGTATACATGTACCTTGTTGTCGTTTGAAAACATTACATAACTAACCGAGGTTTACTTGGCGGGTGTAGTTGATGAAGCGTAGGACGCTAACTGTTCCAGAACACTTTGCTTTGTACTTTTTCAGGAGTTTCCGTGTAAATCTTTCTTTTGTTAATATTTTCGCCAAGTTTTATTGCATTGTGGTTTGGATTGTGATTATGTTGACATGTTGATATTTTCTTGTTGTTATCTGTGACATTTGTTCCAGAATATCAGCGTGGAGTTGCCGAGAACTTTGAGGAAAAGTCAAATATTACAATCACTTGTATTGGACATGAGGGTGTTGGGAAGACATGTCTTGTGAAACAGTTACTGGAGGAACAAATCCCAAAGGAAGGTCCCGGCTCTACTGACACAGCATATCTACTGACTAATCATCTTTTCGTAAATCAGAGAACGCGAACTCGCGAGAGAGTACGAAATGGTAAAGAAATGGAGACTGGGCGACAACGTTTACGACGTGTCATTCGCCGATACAGAGACAGGTCAAGGTAGGCTTGCCTTATATATATACTAAATACGATTGCTTTGACAATAATTACTTAAAAACAATCCGGAAATTTCTCGTGTTAACAAGTTTATCCAAGTCTAATGAAGTCAAATTGCACAATTGTATAAGATTTATATAACAGCTTATTTAAGACTAGAATAAGAATAGGACAATGTGTTTTTGTGAGGAACCAGTCCCGGAAGTTTGTCCCTTTTCCTTTGAAGGCATGACAGTAAGACTAGTTTGATACTTGTGAGTAGGCCACTGTCTTAGTTTGACATACACTATATGGTGGGTGTCGGTGATTCAGCAAATGACTCTTACCCTTCCAGAACGCATGGTCTTATTATTCTTGTACTTATTTGGGTTAGGTTTTCTTTCGCGTACATTTTGCCATCCTCCGTTGAGTTTAAGTTTGAAGTAAGGTTTCGTTACTTTGTAGGTACAGTGTTTTCTGGTCTTTTTTCCCAACTGTCTATTATTTGCCTACAAAACAAAGACAACCAACCCAATCTGATCCAAGAAAATGTTTGACTAATTGATAAATCTATAACGGAGAGAATGTGAAATACACAAAGCAATACTCACCATTACTGATGTTTTGGAGTTCTGAGGCGTTGACGTATACAAAATTTCTCAGTCAGTTTATCATTATCATTAAAGGGTTTGTTTAATTCTAGTGATAGTGATCCAGAAGGATCAGGATCTGACGGTGAGACTGACGAGAGTAAGACAACCACACCTATGGTGAATACCAGATCGTATGGTAAGTATTGTACAAAGTCAGCTGCTTACATTAAACGGCCGAGTTTGTTACATTATTGTTGGCTTATGTTACCTCAGATAAAGATCCACGATACCAGGTCCAACGCTCTATGTCAATGGTGGTTTGTGTTTCTTGGAAAACGGATCAGTCAGTACTGACATAGTGATGTCCTGGACGGTATGTGACGGGCCTCCATCATGTTGTTCAATTACGTAGTCACCAGTTACTACAAGGAAATCCCGTTCCAATATGACCCTGGTTGTTAATCGCTAGCCAGGCAAACAAATAAATCTTACATTAATGTTGGCAATATTTCGTTTCGAGTCAATCCTAATAAACGATATGAAATACCTAATTTCGATGTAGTGTTTCGACAGTTTTTAAAAAAAAGTAAACCCCAAAAATAAAGGAAAATAATTACGATTCTTGATCAACTGATTTGTTTGTAATTTTGTTTCTTTAATTTGAACCTAAACGCACTTATCAGATGGAATACTGGAAACTTTGCAGGCCAGTTAGGACCGTATTTTCTTTCATGATTGTTTTCAAGTTCATTTATTTTTCATGCTAAATGATGAAATTGAACAGTACCGTTGAAAAGTATTACATATATCCCTTCGGTTATTAGCAACCGCTGACGACCCATCACTCTCCCCGACCACGCCCCCAAGTCCACTCTCTGATCGAGACGATCTATCTCTTGAACCGGAAACGGAAGTCACGGATGAACAGATGGAGACAATGGAAACAGTTATGAGTGTTGAAAACACCGACGAGGAACCAACTGGATTTGTGACCATCTATGATTTTGGTGGGGAGAAAATCTTCTATAACACGCATCACTGTCTCATGTCTAGTGATATGATATTTATTCTAGTGTTTGATGTGGCCATTTGTCTAGACCCCGAAACAGAAGAGGGGGGATTTGGTATGTACCATTTTTACACGTTAGTCAAATTCATAACACGTCTTGCTAGTGTTTTATACGCGTCTAACCGCTACTACGATGTAAAGGCGTTGCCAACTGGTTATCTAACGTCTTAAAGTTATTTCTACGGGAATATCCCACGGAAATCTGGTTAATGGACATTGTAACTTGACATTCTAGCTGTTAACGTCATACTGACAACTTTCTCATTTTAATGGTATTCATATAGAAAATATATATTAGGAAAATAATTATAATTACGCTATATAAAACAGATTGTTGTTTGAGATGTAATAAAAATATCAATGAAAGCAATCTGCTTTCGAGATATTATTTCTGCTGGTGTTTGTCAGGACACGGTTCAGTTACAAACGAACTCGATGTTAATATTATCAGATAAACTTTAAAATACGAAATCTATTGAATAATTGGGGTAGTGCAACCCATCGTCTAGATTTCGTTCCGTTTGAATGTTCTTTCCTTGGCTTCAAAACCTAAGCCCTTAACATCACTGAGTCCGATAAGGACAAAACACTTGTATGATGTAGCATTACTGACGAGTCTTAGAAGGACGAAACAACTGTATGCTGCACTTTAATTTACTATTTGACTCTAGAGTATCTTAACTAAATTTATATCAAAACATGTTATTAACTTGTGTCTTTTGCACAATCAACGAAAGAATAGACTGCCTGGAAAGGACTGTGGAAAGGGCATACGTATAAATAAATTTATAACACAGATTGACGTATTTCAATTATACTTATCAATGAGTGTTTCTTTTCGACAGAAAGGATTGAATTCTGGCTGCGATCCATCGCTACCTACGCTATTGACAAAACTGAAAGTGAGGTTGGAACTCCACCGATCATTTTGATTGGTTCACATATGGACCTAGTCTCTGGAACAGTAAGTATATCGTCTCCTCGTGGTCTCGGGAAAAGTGAGTATATCATCTCCTCGTGGTCTCGGGAACAGTGAGTATATCGTCTCCTCGTGGTCTCGGGAACAGTGAGTATATCGTCTCCTCGTGGTCTCGGGAACAGTGAGTATATCGTCTCCTCGTGAACAGTGAGTATATCGTCTCCTCCTCGGGTGGTCTCGGGAAGTGTATATCATCTCCTCGTGGTCTCGGGAACAGTGAGTATATCATCTCCTCGTGGTCTCGGGAAAAGTGAGTATATCTTCTCGTGGTCTCGGGAAAAGTGAGTATATCGTCTCCTCGTGGTCTCGGGAACAGTGAGTATATCGTCTCCTCGTGGTCTCGGGAACAGTGAGTATATCATCTCCTCGTGGTCTCGGGAAAAGTGAATATATCATCTCCTCGTGGTCTCGGGAACAGTAAGTACATCATCACCTCGTGGTCTCGGGAACAGTGTGTACATCGTCTCCTCGTGGTCTCGGGAACAGTGAGTATATCGTCTCCTCGTGGTCTCGGGAAAAGTGAGTATATCGTCTCCTCGTGGTCTCGGGAACAGTGAGTATATCGTCTCCTCGTGGTCTCGGGAACAGTAAGTACATCATCACCTCGTGGTCTCGGGAACAGTGTGTACATCGTCTCTTCTCAATGGACCTAAATTTTCTGTAACGGCTTCAATTATATATCATTTGAATGTCATCTCGTGCTGTACTGTTTGTTATTTATATGACAGGAAGAAGAGAAGGACGCTAAGTTTGGAGAAGTCTTGGAGAAGCTATACAACAAACCAGCCATCAGAGAAATTATGGAAAACCATGTCCAGGATATGTATCACATCGAAAACATGAACGACTCTAGCAAAAACAAACCCTTGTACCAACAACTGTGGGACAAAATCGTGGACGTGGCACACCTACAGTCCCAATGGAAATCTCTAGTCCCAGCCAGATGGCTCGCGCTGGAACAGGAGTTGTTCAAAAAGAAAGACGAAGACTTGAATGTCCTTACATACCAGGAACTTGTCGCCATCAATAACAAGCTGGTTGTGCCTCTCCCTGAGGAAGACATCAAACCATTTCTGTTGTAAGTGGACACAGTATATGTCGAATAATGAATTAATCAGACAGCTTTTCCATTGGTGATTCTATGGTTCTGAGGTTTTATAGTCTAGAGAACGAAGGTAAATCGTCGGTTCTTAACTTGTAGGGAAACAGCAAGAACCGCAACTCGTCTTTGGAATTTCATAATTGCGGTTTGAGTTTACATCGGTTATGTGGTATCAAAAGTAGGGTACTTTTGACCTACATTTTGTTCTTTGATCTAAATCAACGAAAACATATGTCCAGGTTCTATTGTGTATCAAAAGGAGGTCACTTTGACTTAAATTTTGGCCTTTGCTTTATATTACAAAATTTGTTTTGGCCTTACCCCTTACACTTCTTGTCAATCGAACTTCTGTCCTAGGGGATGGGTTCACTTGTAGAATACGCTGTATATACATTGTTACGATGATGGGCTTTAATTCACCGAATGCAAATTTTTTACTTGTCTTTTAGAATATCAATAAAATTTTCGTTCTTTCATTGTATGATACCAGGTAATTATAAAAACGATTACATGTAATTATGACGTCACTATCTTGTATCATTACAATAAGTCAAGATGTCTTAATACTTTGCGGGTAAACCTTCCCATGCCTTCAACACGAACAACCATGAGATCCAATTGAATTTGATAATTTAGTTATATATTTAAGATTGTACAAAAGACACACAAGTGAAAAGTAACTTTTAATACAAATATAGCAGAGGCAAATAATAAAGTAAATGGCATCATACAACTGTTTTTCTCAATAAAAGTCTCGTCACTGACGCTAAGGTCATTTTTTAAAACAGGTGACGTCAGAGAGAAACCAAAATTTATCAAATGAAATGTCAAAAATCTAGATGAGGAGGAGTGTAAGCCATTTAATGTAATAAACTTCCTATTATGGCAATAATGTAGTAATTCACAAACATTTTTTTTTTAAATCAGCTGTCTTAATTGGGCATGCCATATGTCAAAGCTGTAAAAGTATAAACGATCAGATTTTTTTGTAATTGTGTTATTTTTTTTTCTCTAGACATTTACACCTCTCGGGGTCGATACTATCATACGGTCTAGAAGGAACCTCGCCAGTTGTAGTGCTAAAACCTCAGTGGATGATAGATGCTTTCAAACACATTATCACGGCTCCGAAGTTCAAGACAGGATTATCCCCAAAGGAAAGACTTCAATGGAAAGAATATGAAAGGACAGGAAAGTTGACTTTTACATTTCTAAAGGTTTTGTTGTCAAAGGACCCGTCTGGTGGATTTCTAGAAAAATACGAGATGCTGTGCACTGTTATGGAGGTGTTGGGTTTGATCTCTAAACCTCTTCCTGAAGACCTGAAGAAAGATGTGACGTTCTATCTCGTGCCAGGGATGCTCCAGAAGCCAGATACCAACGTAGTATTGACAATACTCTCTGATCCAGGCGTTACCATGACACCTGTCCTGTGTATCGTGTTTGACAACCCATTCATACCTCAAGCGATATGGGACAAAACCATTGCTGCGTGTATTGTTCGCTTCCAGCCAATGAACGAGCCAGGATACGACGGGTCAAAGTTCATACAACGTGGTTTAGTTTGTCTGTCGGTCGATCACAGATGGAATATGATCATCAACTGTCAAGGTCACGTGATGAAGGTAGTCATGTTTACAACAGAGAGAGCGAAAGGTGAAACTCGAATGATAGGGGTTGGCATACAGTTACAAAAGATATTAGATTACCTGCTTAACAGAATCCTTCAGATGAACCAACAAAGTCATCTTGGGTATGATTACTTCCTGCATACGGACTTCCGGTTTTCCCTGGAAGAAAAAAGAGTTCGAGTCGATGACCTTAGGACGGAATCCTCTATGAAATGCTATAGTTCTAATGGGACCCAATGGCTGGAGCGGAAACACTTCAGTGTTTGGTTTGATGAACCGGATGTGGTAAGCATTTTAATGAAAAAGACTTGAATAAAATATTCAATCAAAATTTCAAAAGTGTTACTTAATCAGTCTTTAAGCACTATTTGTACCTTTATTTTTTTATATATATATTATACCTGTTTCGTTATTGTTTGTTTCTATTTTTAGTATAAATCTTGATCGATATTTTTCTTAGTGTTTTACTAATATCGTTTGTCTGGTTTCTTTTTTCTAGGAACAGGACTGTCCTGATATTGGTAAGTAATATAACGTCATAACATAAATCAGTATCCTTGTGGCTTGGAATATGATGCAATATGTTACGACATATTACATATGATATGCTTGATGCAAACCAAAACAGCATTCATTTTGAAATTAAGTATATTGTGTTATACATTGTGGATTTAAATAATAATAATAATTCTGGACGCAGGCTTTTAAAGCCTATATATATATCCAGATCTGAGTTACCAAGTTTCCCGAAGATAAATAAGTTTGTTATTGTCTATTTCATGATTGTGAATGCAATCGGAATTGCTCCAATGTTATCCAATCGGGATTCAAATGTTTTGACTGTTGGTGACGTGACAACGGCATCAGGAAGGGAGTTCCAGAAGTTAACCACCTGCTCACTGATGGAGTACTTTCTCAAATTCAGTCTGCTTCTCCTTTTTAATAAAGAAAGACTGTGTCCTCGTGTTATTTTGTTAATGTTAGGGACCAGTAAACCCTCAGAAACAGCACTATCATATCCTTCACGTGTTAGCTTGTATACTTGGGTCATGTCTCCTCTCAATCTTCTGAGCCTCAATGATGGTAATTTAAGGATACTCAGTCTGTTTTCATAGCTTAGGTCTTTCGTTCCCAGTATTTGTTTCGTTGCTCTCCTTTGTACATTTTCCAACTCATTTATATCTTTTTGCATAGATGAGGTATACTTCCATGTTATAGTGTGATGAATCACATTTAAATAAACATTTTCTGTTGTATCATCCGGGCATTAGTTTCTAAACAACATAACAAATAGTATATTTATAATTAATTGATTAGATGAATGCCGTTTAATTGTAGATAAAACCGTATTATCTGGAATCCCAGACAGAAAGCCGACTGTGCGGGAGATAGGCCGGATTTCCAAATACATCGATGGGTCCTTTCAGATGTTCTTCATGGAGCTTGGTTGTCCGAGTCATCTTATTGACCAGACGCTGATGGAATACCGGTACCTCTCTTTCCGGTCAATCGTCACCCGTGTCTTGATCACGTTGTGTAACAGACAACCGGATATCCGGTTTCCTCAAATCTATGCCGCCATGATGGAACACGGGATGCACGCTGACAGTTTATTGGAAACTGTAGAGCAGAACCAAGCTGAATGTCGACATCTTCAAGGTAATTTAATTTGTGTCGTAACAACAAATGTATATACACTGTCCATGTACGCTGAAAAGCAAAATGCATTAAAATACTTGGTAATAACATGTATAATATAGATAGAGTAATTTTTTAAGAGGTCAGTAATTTATGTATAATGAAAAGTCATTAATGAGTAAAAGTTTGTATTTAGACACGAGGTTGTGTTTTCTTGAACGACGCCAATTTTCGAAGAAATGATCAAGTCGGGCAATGTGTCCATTGTCCGTTTTATTAACCTTACAAAACAAGGTTACACGATAAAAGTTAAATCTTAAACGTTGTGTTCTCCTGTGGGTAACACATCGTTATAATGTATATATCATTGTACTGTATATACGAATTATTCATGAAGAGCTCTGTCTTACGCCATCTGGTGGATTTATGATACCAAGTACACATATACGGGCGCCTTTTTATCCATTTTAGGACTCGATGTCCCGGAGAAGCTGCTAGACACGTGTCCCTCCATGGACGATATAGACACCATCGTCGCTTTTATAGGCAAGTCATATTTCAACCTTTTCATTGAACTTGGTTTTGACGTCACGACTCTGGACCGATACGACCAAAGCTTTACAAGCTGTGATATAAAAGAGAAACTCGCCAGTCTTACCACGAAATGGATACAGGGCGAAACCTCCGAGCCTACGATAAGACAACTCCTTGTGTGCATGCGTGACTGTGATATGGACTTTGCTTCACTCGCTGACAAATTGATGAATAAAAATAAAGACGTGTAAATCAGGGAAAAAACAATAATTTTGATTATTACGAAACTCTTTTGTTCTGAACGTGATATAAAACTTAACATTAAACAAATACCAGTTCGATCAAGTTCTCCGGAACCGGAAGTTTATAAGGCTAGCTAAGTGACTTGGATTCTTTTCAAAGATTTTGTCTTCATAAAAAAGTACATATTTGTTTATATTATTTCAGCGCTATTATTTAATTAAATACAGATCTTTTAATTAAGACATGTCTTAAGAAAATGTAAAATTTGAATTTTAAACACTAATAGATCAATATATGATATTTAGAATTAATCTCATTACTTTTTCATTATATTCTTTAACATAGAAGTTCAACCACACAAAACTTATTCTTTAAGTAACAATAAAATTATTATCAATTTGTAAAGGTTAGCTTCCAACATAGGCTAAAAACACAGGTAACCAGAGATAAACGTCACAGGTTGATACAGGATAAATTCCTCTGAAAAAAATTATAATCCATATAACGACTTTCCTTTACCCTTTGTCCATGTTATTTAAAAAAAGTGGGCATATCGGGACACAACCATCAGACACCAGAATACTGATACATTGCGCATATTAAAGTCAATAAGATGCAAAAAAAATCAAATAAAAACAAGTTGTGTATTTAAAGTCATGACGTCATCGATGTGGTTATTTTTACGCATTTTGATATAAAAATTCAAATGTTGATGTAGTTATACAGTGTTTCTACGTCGGTGTTAAAGAGAAGGATTGTGCAAAAGACACAAGTAAATAATTCCTTTTCATAATTAAGAGAAAGATACGGTAGAGCCAAAAATATTAATTGAACTCCATCATACAGCTGTTTCGTCCTTCTAGGACTCGTCAGTGATGCTACATCATACAGCTGCTTCGTCCTTCTAGGACTCGTCAGTGATGCTACATCATACAGCTGTTTCGTCCTTCTAGGACTCGTCAGTGATGCTACATCATACAGCTGCTTCGTCCTTCTAGGACTCGTCAGTGATGCTACATTATACAGCTGTTTCGTCCTTCTAGGACTCGTCAGTGATGCTACATCATACCGCTGAATCGTCCTTCTAGGACTCATCAGTGATGCTGCATCATACAGCTGTTTCGTAATTTTCATTTTCTGAAACGTGCCATTATTCGAGTGAAGTTCAACGTGACAAGCAATTACGGCAAACCTCGTTGACTTTAAGTCCACAAGTCCTACTACTTGCTGTCTTAAAGATTATACAAAAGACACACAAGTCATTGTTCCGCCGACAATCACAAGGGGGCAGCACCGTGGCAATTTGATGAATGGAGATATGTTGCCTTGCAATCAATACAATGCCCAGTCATTTAAAACCTGTTATGAGTAAATATTGTTTTGCTCGTAATAGAGAATGTGTAACTATTAAAATGATGTATTGATTAGCGTAGTGTGCGTGTGATTTTTTATCTGTATTATTTGTTAATAAACACAAACAAAAATAACATTAACCTAGTCCAAACTCAACTGTGTTATCAGTAACACCACGCCCATCCAAAATTAAAGGTGTCATCGAAAAGACAACATTTCAAAGTAGGCACATTTAGGTTAATGTTGATTATATATATATACATTTTTGTATATATACATATACATTTGACAAATTTGACAATGCACTTGGTCGTACTGTCGCTATTCATTGATCATAAATATATGTAGCGGGGGACATTATATCTTGTGTAATTTTATATGATATAAAGCTGTCAATGCTTCAGTTTTAGTCAGCTTTATACAGGTGTCCGTATGTCAGGCCTACTGTAGTGTTTGTACCCTGTGTACCCGTGACCTCTCCATTGTTTTGTCCTGTCAACTGTTACCCGTTTTGTCGGAGGTCTATGTATATCACGTGCAAGTTCTCCTGTCTTGTTTTCCTTGCATTTTCGTCCGTGTCAGGGGTGTTCTGTCTCTGGTGATGTGTTGTGATTGGTTCAAACTGTCCACAGGGTAAAAACCTTCTCTGAGGTAGATCGGGGGATGGTAGCGTAATTCGTTATTTTATCGGGTGGGAAGCTATAGCTGGGTGGAATGTTATTTTGTACAGAGATAGATAAGTTTATGTGTTGGGGGTCTCTGTGTCGGTATAGGCCTATGCCGTTGTTGATAATTCCTGTTAATTAATGTTTGCTGTTAAATAAATTGTTACATTTAAATTAGCAGTGTTTGTCCTCCTTCGGAAACAAAATACAAGCTGTACCCATCGAACCTGGGTTGACGGTGATACAGGGCGAGACGGGACCGGGTAACTATTGACCCCCCCCCCCCCCCCAATCTCCCTCCTGTTACATATATATATATATATATATGATCAATTGCATTTTCAAATTTTCAAGGCAATCTGCCCTTTATCAAGACATAAATTTTGCATACAGGTAAATTGCATCACTTACATGGAACATAAAACAGATACAAAGTTATAAACTAATATCGAGAATGAAAGTATAATTAGGGTGTCTCGATAAGGCCCATTATAAGCGACCCATCTTAAGTTGTGTTATGAAAGGTGGTGCTTCAAATATCGAAAAAGTTTTATATAAATCATTCTACACATTATAAGTGGCGTGATTTTTGTTCTGATTGTAAACATTGATTTCAGTATCGAGTGCTTTGTTTTTACAGCGAATTTTCCTCTGTATCAGTGTGTTGTCGCCGCCTTGTAGTTCTGTTATACAGTTGTACACAGATCTGCCCTTTTGGTACAAGAGTATTTCCATTGTACAGACATCAATTTCTTAATTAACATAAATTCTGCAAACGTTTGCTACAATGAATGACTTGGTACGTTATAAGGGAGGTAACTCTAAAATAGGTCACCCGATCTCCTGATAGCATCATAAAAATTCCAAGAGATGTTTTAACCAAACTATTTCTCCACTGACAGGGGCGTAGCTTCCATAGAAAGAAAAAGTCCGGGCTTACTCATAAAAAAATCCGTGCATAGAGTATGTTGGACAAAATTACAAAACTAAGGTTGAAAATAAATATCTAATATTTCTGATAAATAAAAAAATATCAATAGAAAATTGTTGAATAACTAGGCCTAGTGCATTGCATTCCGGAATTTTATAAACGTCATACTATTCTATTATTATCATTTCAACGTTTCCGATGTGCGATCGATAAGTTTTTCAAACAAAATAAAGTCGAATCGAGTGACCACACTAAAAGTGACACATCAAAGACCGATACGGAAATTGTCATGGACATTTTCGCGCATCAAAAGAAAAGAAAGTTAGCTTTTATTTAGTCAGGGGTTGTTGTTTAATAGATAAAAAAAACTGTCTCAGAAAACGATTCAAAACATCTTTGAAATCACGAAATTAATTTTCCGTCGGGGGACTTCGCCTCTCTAATCCCCCCCACCTCCAACCCCCCCCTCACCCCACCCCACATATGAGAAGGGAGGGAACTGTCATTCCATCAATGTACCATATCCCAGTTTTTGAAGAGCTACGCTCGGGCACCAATAGTTTTATTATATTGAAAACTCACATCGACATTATGTATGAGTAGTTGAATAAAGATACAAGGACACGTTGAAACAACAATTACTTTTGATTTATTATTGAAACAACAAACAAATAACAAAGAACTCGGGAATTTCCGGTATTGGTACCGGAAACACCCGAAAGCATTTGTATATGGGCTCCAGAACGTTCGACAGCGCTTCAACTGGAATTGCCCAGATTAGTCACTAAATAAATACATTTTCTTATCTAACAATAGTAGAATTAACCTGCTATATCGGTATGAATTGTCTTTAGTTTTGTAGTTCAATTTAATTTCAAGTTTGAAATCATCCATCTTTGGGTAACTTCAAATTGATAAAAATAAAGAATATCATCATTTTTGTAATCTCAAAAAAAAAATCCAAGCCTTTGAGTTTAAAAACTGAGTATTTATGGCAAAAGTAAATAATCTTATGGTGTGACGTCATTGTGTAAAGGTAGATTATAAAGCGTAAGTACAGTGGTACGGTTGTGACGTAATGTTGATGGTAGGTCACGTGACCCTACATCAGGAAATCGGTGTAACCATCCTGTTTTCTACTTCCTTTTTGAGGAAAGCGTCCATCAATGCTGACTTGTGCTCGCGACCAGTCAACAGAAATATGAGATACACTTCTAACACAATCATTGTCACTAGGAACAAACCCATTTTCTTCTGGGACCGATTACACTCTAGCGCCATCTTCAGACAGGGATGCGGTCTCTGGTGTTAACTGAACAAGTACAATGTTTGTGTGAAGAAATCAACGTAAAGCTGTTATACGTTATATGTTGTAAGGAAACATGTAATTATTTCTTTTTCCCCCCGCTTTCCTTGCTGTTTGTGATATCGATTCTTCCTTCGCCACCAAGATCGATAACTCCGCAGGAGTGTTTCCGTGTCCACATTTCAGCCCAGGTTCTTTTAGTTATATGTTCTATACATTCTGAAACCAAAACATTTAATCAAATGAAATTTCATCTCTAACAATATCATTCTATATTTTTTCATTTTTTTTTCAAAATCAAAATAACATACTTTGAGGATACGATAAAATTTCAAAACGGAGAAGTTTTCATTTAATACTTATTCAATATGAAAACAAAGTAAACAGACACATTATTGTATTTTGGGATAGCAAAACAAACTACGAGCTTATATCAATGCCTTTCACAAGTTTATACAGCAGCAAATGGAACTTCGGGTCTTGGAACACCTTGCACGGATGATATTATGAATAGTAATTAAATTTAATAATTCGACGTAATTTCTACACGTGGCGAATAGAATAAATTGTAGAATACGTTATATATACAAAGTATATGACGCCGTAATTGATATTTGTTGTCACGTTCAAATAACAGTTTGCAATGGTATCGAGTAACGTGTATCGAAAATTGGCTGTTATTACAATAGATTCCACACAAATCAATACTCACTACCAAAAGTATCAGACTATGTTAATCAAAACGCTTACTTAATGTGATATAATTTTCAATAGTTAAAGAAATCTTAATTTTTTTTCTAGAGTTGTCTTTCATTTCCCCATACAAGATTTGTTTCAGCAAGATTTATATCTATATTAGTATTGTATTTTGTCTGATTGTGGTATAATTACTACACTATAATTAGAAATGAAAACCACTTTCAGCGAAACCGTAACTACATAGAGGACTTTCCTCTAGATATCTTATATAAAGATGTTGTTATATTTGAAGGGTTTGCTACCAATGTTAAAGTAATGCGGGACTACTATCTTATTTTTTGTAAAAAAAAACCTTACTGACAGACTGATTTTCACGAATGTCTTCAGCTAAAGTGTTCCATCATTGTATTGAGGAATTTAAAAATTAAGTTTTATAATAATTACAATAAATGAAAGTAAATTATATGAGTTTCTTGTAAAATGGCTAATTTATCTGGGACTAAATAAGACAAAGATAAGTTTGTTCTTGTACACGAGTTATCCCCCTTACAGTAAAGGTGGTTTCTTTGTTGAGAAATGATATCAACAGTATACACTATTTTAACTAAAAACATCGGTGCTATCGTTTTGGTGAGAATTTATTATTTTTATCCATTCATGTTTTGGTTCATATATATATTTCAATTGTGACCAAAATATTGTAGCGCAACTGTAATTTGAATCGCCAAAATAAAATTATATATGTATTTTTTAAATATATAATTTGCACAATAAAGTTATAGATATTCTTTTTAAATATATGTTTTTATATAGATTTAATTTACAAATCAGAATAGCATCTTAGCGACTCCAGTCTGAGCGAACATTCTGGTTCCTTCTATTGAACATTTTATTTATATAAAAATTCGATTCGACATGAGTTAAAATACTCTGCTTAAGGCAACACAGAATGCTTTGTTCATATTATCGATTAAACATTATTAATCGGAGTGATGTAGGACGTACGACCGAACAGACGATAGTGGAGAGGATGGAATATACATAATACAAAAACGTACCATATTTATCAATCTCGTATTGTTTATTTCTGTTGATGATTTGTAATTTCGTTTGTGTGTTTAATTTTTTAACTTTTATTATGTGAAAAAAAAACAGCCAAAATATATATTCTTGTCGAGTGTCCCGGCCGGGAATCGAACACAGGTCTCCGGGTGATAATTAACCGGCTCTATCGAAGCGACAGAGACCGTATTTAACACTATGTACAAGCAACATCGACACGCTCCTTCTACTTTTTCAAAAATCACAATTTTCTTTTACCGTTTTATACAATTATACAAGTCTGTCATATGACTAATGAATAAAAAATATTGATACCTTTCGCTAGGACACTGGTACACTATTGTGTCATGATATTGAAAATTGATTTAAACACGAGTTATTTCCCTTGATTGGAGGTAACCGTTCTACAATTACTGTATATACCTGTGTGATCTAAGAATAATAAACTGGGGTACTCACATTTTATCTCGGTAAGTTCCAGTCATTCCAAATCGTCCATTGTTTCCACATACGTTACCTAGAAACATACACGTGAAGTAGGAATGTCGGCCTCCGATAAGAACCGAATGCCCATTATCGATCGATACAGCGGCTGGGAGTATCGCAAAGGATTCTCGTAGCTCGAACTTCAAAGTCTGTTATACATGACAACGGTGTCTTTATTTTGTGCGCATTGATCCGATGATGAATAAAAGAAAATCGACATGAATATAACATATAAAGACCCTTTGTCACGTGACAAATCGATCGGGGTTAAGTCTTCACACTCCGATCTAACAAATGATAACTATTAAAGCATTCAGGTACCATTTTAGGCGATCGATACTTAGACTAGCAGCTGATTGGTGAACGCGCTACATATCGATTCAGATAGACTTGCCCATGTCCCTGACAGTTCTACATGTAAGAACATTTTAGGTTTTTCAAGAATAAATGTAGATGGAAATATGTTCATTAATTTTATTGCTTACGACCCACGTTTGTGTAAAAAACCACGAAATCGATATCCTGCACAAAGTATGTTTTTAGGCGATGCAATGGCAGGTTCCCGTAAGGAAATCAAAAGGGAAGGCTGGTTTGGGGAGATTCATTTGCGGGAGAATTTCGGAGCCTTGAAATTATAACACACTGGTCGATCACAATACTTCTATACTTCGAGATTAAATTCTGCATTTAGAGAACAACAACAACAATAACAACAAGAAAGGTGTACATTTACACTTTGACCCAGTAATAAGTGTCTTCATAGTCACTAGACCTCATTTGACCTCGGTTATTAGTGTCTTCTTAGGAACTCGACCTCATTTGACCTTGGCTATAAGTGTCTTCCTAGACACTCGACCTCACTTGACCTTGGCTTTAAGTGTCTTCCTAGACACTCGGCCTTATTTGACCTTGGCTATAAGTGTCTTCCTAGACACTCGACCTCACTTGACCTTGGCTTTAAGTGTCTTCCTAGACACTCGGCCTTATTTGACCTTGGCTATAAGTGTCTTCCTAGACACTCGGCCTTATTTGACCTTGGCTATAAGTGTCTTCCTAGACACTCGGCCTTATTTGACCTTGGCTATAAGCGTCTTCCTAGACACTCGGCCTTATTTGACCTTGGCTATAAGCGTCTTCCTAGACATTCGGCCTTATTTGACCTTGGCTATAAGTGTCTTCCTAGACACTCGGCCTTATTTGACCTTGGCTATAAGTGTCTTCCTAGACACTCGGCCTCATTTGACCTTGGCTATTAGTGTCTACCTAGACTTCAAGTTTATTTGTTTATCTGAATTTCGAATATTTACAACCAGACGTAATTTTATCATATCAATTAAAATGACATATACTATTTCCACAAACAATAACTATACATAAATATCTATATATTCTTTATTAACATCACCTGAGGAGTAGACTTGACAAACCAGAGTGACATATATGTGATATCACCCCAGCTCTAAGCATATCATAATTATATTCATCTCTAATAATATGTATTTGTATTAACATAATTTTGTCAAAGGTGATTATTAAATAATGTGCCCCATAACCAAAGCTATCTACCATAGACTAAATCGGGATAGATGAATAAAAATAATGAAGGATTCTGGAAAAATGAAGAAAAAGGATGACTTTATTCAATCTTTAAATATTTTGAGTATTCTCATTTAAGACAAGTTAAAAAAACTGCCAAAATGTATAAACTGCGTCATTCTAATATATCATGTTTGTCATTAAAAAAATTAACATCCTGACCAATTTAATTTTTCTAGATATCTGACAATGTGAAATATTGTTAATGCTTTTGACATCCCGCGGGTACAGGATAGTTCACCAAGGCAGCAACTAGTCGGTCTCCTATCCACTCGGGTAGGCTCCATATCAACCGGAACACGACATTTGCGTCTAATCCAACGACGTATCTTGTACGGGGATACGCCGCAATCAGCGCATGCGTAAAGGCATCCACCACTTTGTATATATCAGGGGACATAGCGGCACCAATACTCTTGTTTGCGTTCACCATCACTAAAGGAATATGGATATAAACGACATTGAATTTTCATATCTATATTTAGGTCCGTAATAAGATACAACTGAAGGAATCAAATTTCAAAAAGCAATCGTAATGCAAACTCGAAAATTAATAAAATGAGAGCCAAATATGAACAAACGTTTACATGGATACTTAAGTACAAAGAGAGAATATAATACCTTATCTATTGTTCTGTTATATTAACACTCGCCATATCAATTTTCTTCAACATGCCGGGTTCTCATGGGAAAACAGAAATTATAAAACCGAGAACCACGATCATCGGCCACATAGAACTCCATATCACAAAAAAAGAGAATAATTCCGCAGTGAAATCATTATTACGGATTCAGAGTAACCTTATGGTATAAGATTTTCGAGATATGATATGATAATTTGATAGAACTAATCTTTTAACCGAAAACCTGTTTAAGTTAGATAATCCGGAGACATGAGAAGATGCAGAAACACTCTAGGAAACTTGTTTTTCTTTCCTATTTTTGTAATTACTCAAAATATCAGATACCAGAAAATCTTATCCAAACCTACAAATAGTATATTTGTATAGATCACCTACTTTCAGGAATATAGTTTTCGCCATAAAATTCCTTTTGCTCTTTGTCGAGTGCTTCGAAAGACGTCTTCATGCTCGCCTCGATGTTAGCGTTGTTGACAATACCGGTGTTGAAGAATCCAGGCTCGACAATGTGAACAGTTACACCACAGTTATATAACTGGTATCTACAACGAAACAGAAATGGCTATCAAACATCAAATAAAACAAAATAATTACCAAATCAAATGTGACGCACTAGTCTAGAGGACGACATGACGTGACATACCAGTCTAGATGACGACATGACGTGACACACCGGTCTAGAGGACGACATGACGTGACATACCAGTCTAGATGACGACATGACGTGACACACCGGTCTAGAGGACGACATCACGTGACATACCAGTCTAGATGACGACATCACGTGACACACCGGTCTAGAGGACGACATCACGTGACATACCAGTCTAGAGGACGACATGACGTGACACACCGGTCTAGAGGACGACATCACGTGACATACCAGTCTAGAGGACGACATGACGTGACATACCAGTCTAGAGGACGACATGACGTGACACACCGGTCTAGATGACGACATGACGTGACATACCAGTCTAGAGGACTACATGACGTGACACACCGGTCTAGAGGACGACATCACGTGACATGGTTGTCTAGAGGACGACATGACGTGACATACCAGTCTAGAGGATGACATGACGTGACACACCGGTCTAGATGACGACATGACGTGACACACCGGTCTAGATGACAATATTACGTGACATGGTAGTATAGAAGACGATATGACATGACATACCAGTCAGTCTGAAGGACGATTTGACGTGACATATCAGTCTCGAGGTCGATATGACGTGACATACCAGTCTAGAGGACGACATCACGTGACATGGTTGTCTAGAGGACGATATTACTTGACATACCAGTCTAGAGGACGAAATCAAGTGACATACCAGTCTAGAGGACGATATTACGTGACATGGTAGTTTAGAAGACGATATGACGCGACATACCAGTCTAGAGGACGACATCACGTGACATACCAGTCTCGAGGTCGATATGATGTGACATACCAATCTAGAGGACGATATCACGTGACATGGTTGTCTAGAGGACGATATTACGTGACATACCAGTCTAGATGACGATATCACGTGACACACGAATCTAGATGACGATAATACGTGACATGGTAGTTTAGAAGACGATGATACGCGACATACCAGTCTAGTGGACGATATCACGTGACATACCAGTATGGAGGACGATATCACGTGACATACCAGTATGGAGGACAATATGACGTTAGAAATTTTAGAATTATTTATCCTATGTACAACCTTTAATTAGTGTAACAAAGAAAAGAGCATTGTATTGTAAATCAGTTCACATGCAGCACACATGTACAATAGATAACAGCCCAATTATCTAGCGTTGTATAATATTTGTAGTCGCAGGTGCGTCAAACAAAATATCTTATTTACCTCAGACAATCACAAAATCCCTCCGCTCCGTATTTAGAAACCACATAAGGGCCAGTTACGAGTGCAACTCTCCCCATGACGCTCGTGATGTTAACTATACGACCTTTAGCCTTTCTCACTATTGGTAGAAACATTGTAGTGACGTGGATCATTCCGTACAGATTTACGTCATTGCATTTCCGGTAGTTGTCGACGGTCTGCCATTCCACCGGTGAAGCATTCCCGGCAATTCCTGCGTTGTTGACGAGGCCCCAAAGACCTGTTGTAAAAAGTTAATATATTAAACTGAACACGAGAGTCGGATTAAATAAACTTTCTAAAATTCGATCCCGATTAAATATGGCATGTCTCTTAAATGTTGTTTTGATATAAATCAAAATTAAAAGTTTAATTTAACTAAAATTTACAATACTGTATTTAAAGAATAATCAAAAGGCGACATGTAGATTTTATGGCAGATCACGAGCAAAATCAATGCAAGCATTAAAATGAAATCTAATTTTAACTAGATAGAACGCCTAAATATATCATTTCAAGTTATTGTCTACTTTTGTAGTATACCTCGTAAAACTACGTAACTACACTGACCTTTGCCATTTGGAAGCTTCTGTCTAACTTCATTATATGCTTTGAGGATACTTTCTTCACTGGTAACGTCTAGTGCAATCGTAACGAGACGTTTCGATGTTGCCTTGTCTAAATCTTGTTGTCCTTTTTGTGTGAGACAACCAGCGAATACATTCATACCTAAAGAATCCAATCTCTTGGCAAGCATGTTTCCGAATCCTGTATCACAGCCGGTTATAAACACATACCGACCGGACAAGTCTCCCAGTTTCCGACTCCGTATAATCCATCTTCCGACCAGGAAGAAGATAAGGAGCACCACACATAATGGTAGAAGGTCAAACATCTTCAACTCGTCGGGAGGATTCGGTTATTCTGTGGAAAGACAAATATACGACATATACACAGTACCACAAGGTCAAACATCTTTAACATCACGGCTGAACGCGGATTTCCTTGGGAAAGACATAAACTACACTACACATAATTTTGGAAGTCAAACATTTTCAACATCAAGGGAGAAATCGGCTATTCTGAAGAATGACAAATATCAGGTATCACAATGTTCGTCGGTCAAACATCTTCAGGACCACGTAATGAATTATGAGGAAGGAAAAGTTTGACGGTCGTCATAGTGATATCATTGATTCTTTTGTGCAATGAAGCCTGACGCGTTCGATGCTCGATAGTTTGCCCGTTGGTTCCGTTATTGGATATCTTGTTCTCATTTGCGAACGTGACATTATTAACTTGGATTGACCAAGATTTACATGTCGGGTGTCGTCGATGAAGCAGAAGACGCTTACTCTTCCGGAATACATGGTTTTATTCTCCTTGTACTTTTCAGAAGACTCTGTATAAGTATCTCTGTTTTGGGTTTTTTTATTTTTTTGTTTGTTTAATTTTTTTGTTTGTTTGTATCTTTTTGTCATAGATTGTTTAAAAATATTTGAATGAATTGAAACTTGGTAAACATGGTAATGTATTGACGACATTAACCTATCTAAATTTCTTGTGCTTAGATGGCATATAACCACGCTTTGTATCCTGGTTAATATCTCGATATGACTCGTGTTTAGGTGGTCTATTACCACGCTTTGTATCCTGTCAATGACTCAACATGGCTCGTGTTTAGGTGGTCTATTACCACGCTTTGTATCCTGTCAATGACTTGACATGACTCGTGATAAGGTGGTCTATTACCACGCTTTGTATCCTGGTCAATGGCTCGACATGGCTCGTGTTTAGGTGGTCTATTACCACGCTTTGTATCCTGGTCAATGGCTCGACATGGCTCGTGTTTAGGTGGTCTATTACCACGCTTTGTATCCTGTCAATGACTTGACATGACTCGTGATAAGGTGGTCTATTACCACGCTTTGTATCCTGGTCAATGGCTCGACATGGCTCGTGTTTAGGTGGTCTATTACCACGCTTTGTATCCTGGTCAATGGCTCGACATGGCTCGTGTTTAGGTGGTCTGATACCACGCTTTGTATCCTGTCAATGGCTCGACATGACTCGTGATAAGGTGGTCTATTACCACGCTTTGTATCCTGTCAATGGCTCAACATGGCTCGTGTTTAGGTGGTCTAATACCACGCTTTGTATCCTGTCAATGGCTCAACATGGCTCGTGTTTAGGTGAACTATTACCACGCTTTGTATTCTGTCAATGGCTCAACATGGCTCGTGTTTAGGTGAACTATTACCACGCTTTGTATCCTGTCAATGGCTCAACATGACTCGTGTTTAGGTGAACTATTACCACGCTTTGTATCCTGTCAATGGCTCAACATGGCTCGTGTTTAGGTGAACTATTACCACGCTTTGTATCCTGTCAATGGCTCAACATGGCTCGTGTTTAGGTGAACTATTACCACGCTTTGTATCCTGTCAATGGCTCAACATGGCTCGTGTTTAGGTGGTCTAATACCACGCTTTGTATCCTGTCAATGGCTCAACATGGCTCGTGTTTAGGTGAACTATTACCACGCTTTGTATTCTGTCAATGGCTCAACATGGCTCGTGTTTAGGTGAACTATTACCACGCTTTGTATCCTGTCAATGGCTCAACATGGCTCGTGTTTAGGTGAACTATTACCACGCTTTGTATTCTGTCAATGGCTCAACATGGCTCGTGTTTAGGTGAACTATTACCACGCTTTGCTTTGTATACTGTTAATGGCTTGATATGGCTCCTGTTTAGGTGAATTATTACCACGCTTTGTATCCTGGTCAATGGCTCGACATGGCTCGTGATTAGGTGGTCAATAAATGAGAGGGCATATTATTTTTGATAAATATAACACTCATGGACACTAGTCATATATTTCCATAGTATTGACCAGCCTTGATTTGACATTTATAGTGAATGTAAGTGACAGCGCTGCAGGCAAGCAGTCAGAGGTGTTAGCTAGTCCAATAAAGTTCATTTCGCACAATAAACTGTACTTGGCTGGCGTTTCGTGTATCTGTCTACAGAACTGTGTCAATTATATACACGATAAATCCCTACGGAGCGGTCTTGTGTAGACTCTCAATAATTCGATTCAAACTGAAAGTAAACTTCGTTTCTAACAATAGGCAATTAGTGGCAATTTATTTTACATATACCATCGTTACATTCTAAACTGTAATTTTAGTCACGACGTAAAGAAAATTAACATTTGCCGTTTGTTCGATGTTTCATTTTTCATGTGTATGTTACAAGCAGTTTGCTTGTTCTCACTATAAAAAAAAATCAAAGATACCGTTTTACTTCATCGCGCATTATTCTTGTATAATGTTGTAGACATCAGATTTTACCGCTGACGTGTTTTTAATTTTTTTTTTTTTTTTGTTAGTTGTAAGTGTCAGACCAGCTATTTTCACTACTGAGCTGTTTTGTGTGATTACAAGTTGAATGAATGGAGACGCGCGTCCTATTTCTTGGTACGATTTGACTAGGCAGATAGCTGTTTATCCCTTTTGAATCCTAAAGGCACAGAAAACTTACCCGGAGAGTAAAATGAATGTTTTTCCGGAACATGATACGATCTTATTGATGACTAGCTGCCGTTGTGAGTATCTACCTGAATGCAAACTATCACACATACATGTATATACTTAAAAATCCTCCAGATGTAAACGATATAAGAGAAAAAATCTACATACTGTGCATCACCTATATATTGCGTGGGATTTATTTTCGCGTTAATCCGCGAGGAAAATCAATCGCGAATTCAAATCCTTCGTTTTTATTTGTCCCGTTAACGACATCCGGGTCTCGAAGAGTCATGGTCTCTAATAGCTTATCATTCGCGAATTTTCAAAGTTATTTTTAGATAAGCCTGTGCGAAATTATGTATTCGCGAAGATATCTGAAGATAGAAGTTCGCGAAATGAAGTATTCGCGAAATCTAGCTGATTTACAGTATTCCAAACAATCCCAAGTAATATTTACATAGATTAATGAATATTGAACATTTGCCAAAAAATAAAATGTCTCTTAGGATCGCACTATCATATGACCCTATATCACTATATTACAAAAGTATTGGTGCGTACCATTAAATTTCTTCATAAAGAGAGCTGACCAATCTCGATGTCATTAACAGAGAGGAATTGTACGTTCAGGTGTCTGGGACGTGAAATTTCTTGGGTTATTTCTCACAGCAGACCCCCGGGTATCTTATTGCTTCGTTAACATAAGTTCCATAAAAACTAACATAACAAGAACTACTCAAAGTTTCCTCAGTATAACATTCAAACCGTGTCTTATATATGTAGTAGAGCTGATTCAGAGAGTTGTGTATCCCCAATCTGTACTGATACATATTAAAATGTTGATCCCAAAATTTGACCGATAAAACGACAGCAGCATGGATCCCAGGTTGTGACCGATAATATTAAAATGTTGACCAGGAATGTGACCGATAAAACGATAGCAGCATGGATCCCAGGTTGTGACCGATAAATATTACAATGTTGACCAGGAATGTGACCGATAAAACGACAGCGGCATGGATCTCAGGTTGTGACCGATAAATATTACAATGTTGACCAGGAATGTGACCGATAAAACGACAGCGGCATGGATCACCGAAAGCAACTGATAAAAACATGTAGCGTTCATTATCACAGCTGGAACAGCTAAGATAAAATTTCTCATCAGCTTCGTTTAAATGACAGAGATTTGATATTTCAGGGTCACTGTTAAAGAAATAAAAACATTGTGGAAAAGAAATCTGGATTTAAGATGAATTTTATAAAACTATGTCATCCCGATCACAGGCTGTGACTTTACAATCAGGATTGTCGGGTTTGATATGACAATACTGTTGTTTATCACGGCTGATTACTTGTATTTCTAACAGATTCCTGTCATTACGTACGAAACAGAGCTATATGACATATTAGATTTGAACAAGGTTAACACGATAAAGAATTACACAAAACAATAATAAAAATTTACCCTACCTGTACACTTACGCCTGGTGAATCCGGTAGTGTATTCATAACCTCGGTTCAAGCTAATCGATGTGTATACACATAGCGCTTGATACACTGTCTGTCTAAATGTGAAAGTATATACATATGAGTGCATTCAGTCGAAACAGATTTCATTTACTGATATCCACACAAAACTGTCGAGAAACATGTTCTCAGGATTAACATGTTGTACTGACGGAGAGAAGTTGATTATAACCGTGATTTACATGTTGTACTGACGGAGATAAGTTGATTATAAC